>NW_021621078.1:2866586-2942741 GCF_004785775.1 Grammomys surdaster | reverse complement strand
GGATACATACACAATGAAATGGATACATACACAATGAAATGGAAACAGGACTAATACACACTGTGAAAATTTTAAAAAGCAAACTGAAGAGTAGCATACTGTATAATCTGCTTTAGGAGTGCGTGGGAAGTATTTAAATGAGATAAACAAGGTAAATAAACAAGGGCTGATGCGATGACCTGGTGGGTAAAGGTGCTTGCTGCTCCGCTGGCCACCTGAATTTGATCCCTGGAACTCATGTAAAAGTGGAAGAAAAGAACCAGTTTCACAGAGTTGTCCTCTGGCCTCGACAGAAGGGCTACACACACACACACACACACACACACACACACACACACATCATCCACCCACACATATAAGTAAATAAATAAATAAATAAATAAATAGAATTTACTTGATAAATAAATCTTGAAGCCAGGCAGTGGTGGTGCACGCCTTTAATCCCAGCACTTGGGAGGCAGAGACAGGCGGATTTCTGAGTTCGAGGCCAGCCTGGTCTACAGAGTGAGTTCCAGGACAGCCAGGGCTACACAGAGAAACCCTGTCTCGGAAAAAAAAAAAAAATCTTGGAGGATCCTTCCCCAAACAATTCATATTTGTTATCAGGAGAACGATGTTGCCAATGTAAATAATACAATGAAGACATTTGAAGACATTGCTTTTTGTGATTTCTGCTTAAGGAAAGCATTTAATAGAGTCTAAAGAAAAGCTTCAGAATTAAGCTGTGTTTCAAATCTCATTCAGTATCGTTTTAGGCTTAGCTAGGATATCAAGGTGAAATTATACTTTACCTGAATTTCTCACCAATAACCTGCAGCAAACAACCTTGGCTTTTCTTCTAGACATGGTTAGTTTTAACTGTCAGAATCCTAAAGAAACTTGAGATTTATTTTTCATAGAAAAACCACGTTTTGTAAGATGAAATGAGATTCTCATAATGAGAATTGTTCCTCTGGAAGATCCTGTGCCTTTTTGTCCCCCTCCCCCCAACTCCCTTCTCACCCTAAGCCTCTACAACCTGGGAACTGTCCAGGTACAAATTAACATTTAAAAGATCTCAAATTGTTCTCCCAAGCAGCTCAATTATTGGTCGCTCTTTTACAACTTGATTTGCTTAAAAAAAAAAAAAAAAAGACCCACATTCAAATTGGATCGTCTCCACCCCAGCTCTTCAACACACAGGTATTGTGGACAAGAGGCTGCGTTTTGACTACAAACTGCCTTATTCATTTAGAATAACTTCATTCATAAGGTTCAATGGACAGCTAGTTTGTGCCCATCACAGGCATCACAAAGCACTTTGCCTAACTTGTCATTAATTCTTAAGTAGATAAGCAAACCAGGCTCTAAATGAAGTTACTTGGCCAAGATCACACAGCTAGTAAGTGGGGAGCTTGCTGGGAAATCTAACACATGGAGTAAACATGGGTGACTAACGGTTCTTTTAAACAGTTTTTTGGTTACATTCGTTTTCTTTTTAAAAGCCAACGAGTGTTCTGAGGTTGTAAAAAAAAAATAGCATTCCCTGCCGATTTACATCCTTTCTCTCACATTTTAACTACACTATGCCATTATATGAAACTTCTCTAGATATTTCTATTGAATTGCCACCAAATTTCTAGATGTTCCTTAGAACCAATGTGTAGCACCTTGGTGTTACCATCCTCCCCTCCCATTAGCTCCCTGGGTTCTTTTCTACCCCTATCAGGAGCCTTCTTCCTTGACCAGGTTGACAGCTCTTGTTCTGCCTTGGGCTTTTAGGCATAGAACCAACTGGTTGTGGCTCACTTTGATCCCAACACACCCTGCAGTGACTAGTGGGCCAGGGCTGAGAGACAAGGTACAGGGGAGTTGCGAAAGGGGAGGGGATGGAGAGGAGGGGGGGACAGGCTGCCACCTGCCCTCATGCCTGCTCATTTCCTTTGACCAGACCCTTTGATGGCTACAAGGAGTTAGGGTAAAACAGTGAGGGTAGACAACGCTTAGAGCTGAGGGCTGATCTGAGGTGAGAATCTCCGCCAGGCCAGGATAGAAAAAAAGGGTCAAGTCTGAAGTGAGGATGGAGGTAGGTCCTAGGTATGGAAGAGGGTTCCAGGTCTGGAGTGATGGTGGGGAGAGGCCCATGATAGGGGACAGAGATCAAGATCTGAGGTGATGAGAAGGATTCTGAATAGAGGACCTGGGAGGATACGTGGGTCTTAAGTGATGGTTTGGATAAGACTAGAATTGGAAAGAGGATCCAGGTCTGAGGTGGGGTGGGATGAGACTGGGGTGGGAAAAGGATCCAGGTCTGAGGTGGAGCGGGGACGAGGCTGAGGTGAGAGAGGGATCTAGGTCTGAGGTGAGGTGGGGATGGGAGCAGGGAACTGGTGGAGTCCGCACTGGCAAACAGCAGATGGGTCTTAGTTTAGCGGCTCGGGGTGCAGAGATGGAACTGATGCTTTCCTCCTGGGGCAGGCGCCGCCCTATGGAAGTCTCCCGCTGGCTGGGTCCCGCGACTGCGCTCGCGACAACAGGGCCGGGTCACCGTCCTCAGGCCAGGGCCCAGCTCCCTGTTCCTTCTCCGAGCGAGCGGCGGATCGGCCTCTCCCGGCCACAGCTTCTTATGAAAGCAGACTCAGGTCGGGGGCCCTGGGCGGTGCCCGGGCTTCAGCCTTCCCAGAAGCGGCCCTTCCTGGGACTCAGAGTTGAGGAGAGCACTCTCCCTGCCGCTTCCCCCAAAGCAGGTGATTATGAAGTTTTCGTCAATTCGAAAGGGGCTCAAGACTGCAGGAAAACTTTCTTTACGGAGACCAGCAGGAATCTGGTTCCCACTAACTGTAGTATTGTCACTGGCCCCTCGCCAATTCTGCCCTTCATTTGTTTTCCCCAATCCACTCCAAACGGCAACTCAATTATGGGCTAAATAAAATTTTAGTTTACATTATTACGGAATCAAAGCTACTGTTCACCGAGTCCCTGTGTAGTATAATGCAGATGTATTTCCTTTACCGGGCTTTTTGTTTTCCCTGGGATCAGTTATTGCAAAATGTGGTTTATTAAGCTTTCTATGCACTCATGATGCGTTAATGTCCCCCCTAATACTCTTTCCGAACTGTAAATATTCACAGTGTCTTCCTAATACGATTGTAACTGTTGACTACGAAGCCAATTGCACAACTGTTGTTCTGGGATTTCTCTTCACTGTCATCCTGGGATTTCAGCTCTTGTGTGAGTCCCTTGTGTTCTGGATTCTGTATTTATTTTTCTCTTTTAGTTTGGTAGAGCACATTGTCCAGTAACTTTCTGAAAAGGGGTAAGATGATTTAAAAAAATTAAAGATCTTAATTGTCTCAAAATATCTTCAGTTGATCACCTCACTTGATTAATGTGGTAATTTGTCAGAGTATATCATTCTTTTTGTTTGTTAAGTTTTGGTTTTTTTCAAGACAAGGTTTCTCTATCTTTGATATTCTGAAAAGGCAGGAAGACATGCCTTGATAGGCATTGATTTCATTCATTGAGCTGGATAGTCAGGCTCAGTTTAGAAACGTTTGTTAGTTCTGGAAACTTTTTTGTGTTTCTTTGTCTCCCTCTACACTGTTCATTATGTTTCTGTTCTAGCTTCATTTCTCTTGCTGTGATAAAAACACTCTGACAAAAGCAACTTAGTGGGGACAGGATCTGCTTTAGATCACAGTTCCAGGTTGCATACAGTCCCTTATTGTGGGGAAGTCAGGTGGCAGGAACTTGAAAACAGCTAGTCACACACATCACATCCATAGTCAAAAGCAGGGGTTGGGGGACAGGGAGAAGGAGAGAGAGAGAAATGTATGTAAGCTAACTTGCATTCAACACTCTCTCTAAATTTACACAGTCCTCAAACCCCTTGCCTAAGGAATGGTACTGCCCCCGGTGGGCCTGGATCTTCGCATATAATCAAGATAATCTCCCACAGGCTAACCTGATCTAGACAGTCCCTCACTGCAACTCTCTTCCTAAGTGATTCTAGATTGAGTCAAGATGACAATTAAAAGTAATCATCACAATCTCTTCACACACACACACATGCACGCACGCACGCACGCACACACACACCACCTCTGCATCTCTGCTCCTCTGCTCTTTCTTTCTAAATTCCTGTTACTGGTATCCAGGAATGTCCAAATCATTCTTTTCCTCTCCTCTCCCCTTACACCCCTAGTCTTTTTCTACTATCTGGAAGCGTCTCCCCCACCCCCACATCACTTCATTGCCTCCTCCTCAGTTTTGGCTTTCAACAATGGTATGGCAGTCAATGCTTAGCCACTACCTCTTACAGAGTGGGATGAAGGAAAGAAAGCCCTTGATTCATAGCACTTGCCCATTGGCATAGTGTAAATCTGTCCCTCATGTTGGTTTCAAGCTACTAAGATTATATCACATGACATTGGGAACAGATATTGGGAAGAGATACATAATGGTAAACCATATTAATATGTCTAATATACAGGTTCGAAGGACATAACCTCAAGAGCATATAAAATAATAAAATCATCTGAAGTGATGAGCTTTATATTTGGGTGGGGGTGGAGATTTGTGTATGAGCCAGTGCCTGGAATTATTGCTTCAAAATACTTGTGGTCCCTAATATAATAAACATAAGCCAGGATAATCTTTCAAAAACTTTTCTGGCCGGGCAGTGGTGACGCATGCCTTTAATCCCAGCACTTGGGAGGCAGAGGAAGGTGGATTTCTGAGTTTGAGGCCAACCTGGTCTACAGAGTGAGTTCCAGGACAGCCAGGGCTACACAGAGAAACCCTGTCACGAGAAAAAAAAAAAAAACTTTTCTGGTTATGCCACATACATTATGTGAGTTTACCTTTTTTTAAAATTACTAATCTATCTACAGAAACCATTAACAGTTAAGGTTTAATTCACAATCCATCTTTCTTATTAGTTCATCAAACAAACATCAATTAGGCACCTGCTACGGGCAAAGCATAAAGCTTGATGGCACTTCCTTCCTTTCATCTCGACACTTTAAGGGGACAGATGTAGGCAGATCTCTAAGTTCAAGGTCAGCCTCATCTATAGAGCAAGTTCCAAGACAGCCAGAGCTATATAATGAAATCCTGTCTCAAAAATCTTGAGAGAGAGAGGGAGAGAGAAGAAGAGAGAGAGAGAGAGAGAGAGAGAGAGAGAGAGAGAGAGAGAGAGTATAAAATGCTCACAATAGAAAAATAACTAACATTTTTTTCTTTCTTTCCATATGTTTTTGTTTTTTTCCCCTAAGACAGGTCACACTATGTAGTTCTGACTGTCCTGGAACTCACTATGTAGACTAGGTTAGCTTTGAACTCACAGAGCTCCTTCTGCCTCTGCTTCCCTAGTGAAGTGGAAGAAATAAAAGACAAGAACAAATAGCACAATTAAATGTGATAAGTAAGTAGAAAGGATACGGAAAAGTTTTATAGAAACACCTCACAAATAACTCATTTAGTTTGGAGGAATCTGCCAAGGAAACATTTAACATGTATTTTATTGTTGTTGGATTGTTTTGTTTTGTTTTGTTTTGTTTTGTTTTGTTTTGTTTTGTTTTGTTTTTGTTTTTCGAGACAGGGTTTCTCTGTGTAGTCCTAGCTGTCCTGGAACTCGCTCTGTAGACCAGGCTGGCCTCGAACTCAGAAATCCACCTGTCTCTGCCTCCCAAGTGCTGGGATTAAAGGCTTGCACCACCACTGCCCGGCTGATTTGTTTTTTAAGACAGGGTTTCTTTGTGTAACCCTGGCTGTCCTCCTAGAACTCTCTCTCTATATATGTATGTGTCTGACTCTGTATGTGTGTGTGTATGCGTGCGTGCGTGTAGACCAGGCTGGCCTCAAACTCACAGAGACCTGCCTACCTCTGGCTCCTGAGTATACTCAGATTAAAGCTGTGAACCACCACTGCCCAGGTTGTTGTTTTTAAAGGCAGGCTCTCACTAAATAGCCCAGGCTGGCTTTGAACTAGCAGTGAGCCTCCTGTCTCAGCTTTCTGGAGTTACAGATGTGTACTACCATACCAAATCTCCATCTCAGTAGAAGCAGTAAGTTCTCTCTGTTGCCCAGATTGTTCTCAAACTCCTGGGCTCAAACCATCCTGCTAGGCCAGCCACCCAAGCAGCTCAGACCCCCAGTGCCCCCAGTCCTGGTTCTTCAGGTCTAATTCTGGCCGCATTATTATCCTTATAGATTACAAAGGAACAAAAGAAAAAAAACGAAAAAGAAAAAAAAAGATTACAAAGGAACTATTGGTCAGCTGTCTTATTTGTCTGGAGGGGCTGGAAAGCATAGATTGAGCAGGACCTCACTTTTCTGTTAAGTTTAAAAAAAATCATTTTCTCTATATGATTGTTTCACCCTTGTGTACGTATGCGTACCATGTGCATTTCTGGTCGGAAGAGAGCACTGGATCCTCTGGAGCTGGAGTTACAGGTGGTTGTGAGCCATCTTGTGAGACCTAGCAATCTAACCTGGGCCTCCGAAAGAGCAGCAAGTGCTCTTAACTACTTAGCCATTTCCCAGCCTCTTGCTTTAGGCTGTCATATGCTGGGATTCTGCCATGAATGAATGCACCTGGTAACTTTTCTTTTTCCTTCTGGTACTGAGAATTGAATCCAGAGACTTAAAGAAAATAGGCAAGTACTCTATCATTGAGACACTATTCATGAGAGGAGCTGAGGGTGTTGACAGGAATGCTCAGTAGAATTGGTGAGAGTGGTTAGCTTTACAGACACAGATGATACTGGACACTCTCATCAGCGGACGAAGAGACAAATATGAGCATTCTGGGAAATTCATTCAATCCGGGAAGATGAGAAAGATTTTCACTTCATAGATTCAGATTACAGTGACAAAGTCATAGAACTTTACATTTTGGGACATGAAACATTTCAAATACATGGGGAAAGAGTATAGAGAACGTTTGTGGAATCGTGCGAGAGTAGTATGGAGAATGGGAATGTGGCCACTCAAGGCCTTTGTCTGAAAAATTAGGGCAATTCATTTACAACAAGGTCTCCTGACGGAACCCTGGCTGGCCTGGAACTTGCTCAAATAAGGAGGCTAATGTCAAACTTTGGTCAGTTCTGCCTCCACCTCCCAAGGGCTCTCATTACAGACATCCATCATATTTGGCTTTATCTTAAAGTTCTTTTTCCTATTGAAATGGGGTCTTAGCCGGGCAGTGGTGGCGCACGCCTTTAATCCCAGCACTTTGGAGGCAGAGGCAGGTGGATTTCTGAGTTCGAGGCCAGCCTGGTCTACAGAGTGAGTTCCAGGACAGCCAGGACAGCCTGTCTCGAAAAACCAAAAAAAAAAAAAAAAAAGAAAAAAAAAGAAAAAAGAAAAAGAAAAACAACAAACAAACAAAAAACAAAAAGATTCCTAAAAATAGAATGTTTGTGTTATAATTTACAGCACTCACAGTGAACTGAAAGAACGCATCTTTTATGATGTGGACTTATCTGTAGGGAAGAAATCTTCTGCAGGAAATCTTCTCCCATTAACCCTGAGGCACAACCAATAGGCCTTCAAGCCATTTGCTAGTCCCGGCGTCTCTCGCCAGCACTTGCAACAAAGGGCATTGTGAAAAATTCTCCGGGATTTGGCGGTCATTTCTCTCTGGTATAACACTTAAAGGTCCTAAAGAAAAGAAAGTCTTCCTCTCCAAAATATGGTGGTAAATACATGTTAATGGAACCAGTTGGGGCCCATTGCAGTAAGTACGGAGGAAAGAGAGATTGAAGAGGAAAGTCATTCCTTAAAAAACAGGTTCAGCAGGTAAAGGTGCTTGACACACATTCCTAATGACCTCATCTTGATCCCGGAATCCATGTAAGGTAAAAAGAGAGTTCTGACTCCACAAAGTTGTCCTCTGACCTCCACATGCATGTCCTAGCCTGTGCATGTCCCTGCCTCCTTCCCAAGCACACATACACACACAGCAATAATACAATAAAAATTTCAAAGTGTGTGGTGGTGTACACCTTTAATCCCAGCACTTGGAGGCAAGAGGCAAGCAAATCTCTGTAAATTCAAAGTCAGCATGGTCTACAGCTGGTTTCAGGCCGGTACACTGAGGTCCTGTCTAAAACAAGCCTCTAGAAACCCATAGCACCAGCAGGATGAGCCAGTATCATGGCCTTCAAACATCCAAAAATCTCTCTACTCACCAACAGGATCAGAAGGATCGTGATAAACAATAATACAAGAAAGCTAGTCCTGAAGGTGGATTGGTTTCACGGACTTCTTATGCAGAGGGAACTAGCTAAAAAAGAGTAGGGATTGAAGCCAAACAGTCAAATTCGGCTATCAGGAAGTATACTAGAGTCTGGGAGATTTAAACAAATAAACAAAAAACCAGGCACCTTTAATCCCATCACTCAAGAGGCAGAGGCAGGCAGGACTCTGAGTTTGAGGCCAGCCTGGTCTACAGAGTAAGTTCCAGTTTGAGGCTACAGAGGGAAACCCAGTCTCAGAAAACAAGACAAACAAACAAAACAACAAAAAGAAAGAAAGAATGAAAGAGAGAGAGAGAGAGAGAGAGAGAGAGAGAGAGAGAGAGAGAGAGAGATTGGAGGAAAAGGAGAGGGTCTGAGAAGACATCATGATAAAAAAAAAACTGAAGCCCAAAGAGTCAGATCAATAATAATATGCAAGTATTTGGGATGATGGAAGGTAGCCAGATTATTTTAGGGAGTTATAAATCATTCATGTACCCAGTATTGAGGTGTGGCTTGAAATAAATCTTGTTTCTTTGTGTGGTTATTGGGGACTAGCAAGGGTAAAAAAGTATAGCTGCTGGATTAATCTACTACTCATATTTATATTAAAATAAGCCATTTTACTGAGCAGCTGGGGGTTTTACCTGCTGAGCCATCTCTCCAGCCCAGAAAATCCCAGATTTTGTGCCCAGTACCGGCTGCTTAAACTTCATTGAGGAAAATGACATTCTAGTTGCTGGATTTGGCAAAAAGGTAGTATAATAGGTAATATTTCTAGAATCTGCTTTAATGGTTTTTTTTAAAGCAGTCAATATGTTTCTTATGCTTCTGTACAAGCAGGAGGACCTGAGTTTGATCCTCAGCACCCACGTAAAAACCAGGCACAGAGCCAGGCAGTGACATATGCCTTTAATCTCTGCTGCCAGGTGGAGGCAGGCAGATTTCTGTGAGTTTGAGGCCATTCTGGTATACAGAGATAATTTCAAGACATCCAGGGCTACACAGAGAAACCCTGCCTTGAACTGCACCACTATATCCCCCACCCCCCACCCCAGAAAAAAGCAAACACAGCGGCACACAGGTCATGCCAGCTCCAGAGACAGGAGGATACTTGGGGGACTTGCTAGCCAGTCATTTGCCCTATTTACAGTTCCCCTCTGAGAGAAAATGTTACAGAGCTCTGAATTCTATTATTAAACACTTTAATAATCTCAAGAAATCTTTTTCTGGGCACACAGCAGCAGCATATAGACCCTATATCGTTCTTGCAAAAGCAGATGTTAAATCATTCAATACTCTTTTCAGGATACCTAACTCAGGTCAGCCATGAGGGTAGCAGCTTGCTTACTGTTTATATTATTATTATTATTACTATTATTATACTTTTTTATTTTATTTTTTCAAGACAAGGTTTCTCTGTTGTCCTGGCCTTCCTGGAACTTGCTCTGTAGACCAGGATGGTCTCAAACTCAGAGATCTTCCTGCCTCTGCCTCTGGAGTGCTGGAATTAAAGGCATAGGTCACCACTGGGCATTCTCCAACTCACAAAGATCCTTCTGCCTCTGCCTTCAAAGTGTTGGAATTAAAGATATGTAGCACCGCGTCCAGCTGGGGAGCTGGGAATTTTCTTAAGCTGGCTCTGTTAACTTGAAATCCTAATGACTGCAGGGAACAAGGAGAGGCAGTGCTTTTAAAAGGATTCCAGACAAGTTTCCAATCGCTACAGGGTTAGGGAGAGCTCTTTCTACAGTTTAAAAAAAGGGAAGTCATGAGCATAAATTTATTCTCTCTCTCTTTCTCCCTCCCTCCCTCCTTCATTCCCTCCCTCCCTCCCTGCCTCTTTCCCCTCTCTCTCTCTCTCTCTCTCTTCTCTGTGAATGGATGTGTGTATGAGTTTGTGTGTGTGTGTGTGTGTGTGTGACTACGTTCCCCAGGTTGGCCTCAGATCAAATGATCCTCCTGCCTCAGTGTACCAAGTAACTAAGACAACAAGCATGTACTACCAAACCAAAAACAAACAAACAAAAAAACAAAAACAAAAAACACAACAAAAAAGCCACAGCTATAAAGAATTGCAATGTTTTCCCAAGAAGCCATTTTACTGGAGAGCGTGCAAACAAACAAAATCCCAAGTAGAATAAGGTAGATGAAGATGTTCTATTTTATTTTTTATGTATGGGTATTTTGCCTACTTATGTGTCTGTGCATGATGGACATGTCTAGTGCCCTAGGAGGCCAGAAGAGGGTGTCGGATCTTGTGGAACTGGAGTTGCAGATGCCATCTGGGTGCTAGGGATCGAACGCAGGTTCTCTAGAAGAGCAGCCTATGCTCATAACTGCCGAGTCGCCTCTCTAGAGTCGCCTCTCTAGAGTCGCCTCTCTAGGCCATGAAGAAGGGGTTTTGATTGTTTGAAGCACATGAAACATTTGAAGAACACTGAAGCCAGGTATTGTGGCATACACCTTAAAAGCCAGACCTGGGGATGCAGAGGCAGGTGGATCTCTGTGGGTCCTAGAGCACCCTGCTATATTAGTGAGTTCTAGGACCACTCATGCGACATAGAAAGACCCCGTTTTACAAGACAAAATGAAACAAAAACTTGTTTCTATATTTCAAATTAATTTCAAAATACTAATTGCTAAGGTAGTAATGAGTAGCTGAAAATATCAGCAAGCATCTTTCTCATTCTGCCCCAGCCCCCAATCCTCTCACTCAAACTCACACAGTAACCCAGACTATACATGTTTTTTTTTTTGGGGGGGGGTTTGAGACAGGGTTTCTCTGTGTAGCCCTGGCTGTCCTGGAACTCACTCTGTAGACCAGGCTAGCCTCGAACTCTCGAACTCAGAAATCCGCCTGCCTTTGCCTCCCAAGTGCTGGGATTAAAGGCATGCGCCACCACTGCTCAGCCAGACTATACATGTTAACCCAAGACACTCGTGTATTTCTCTGTGGTTTTTCAATTTGGTTCTTTGAGACTGTTTCTCTATGTAGCCCTGGCTGTCCTGGAACTAGTTCTATAGACCATACTGCCTTTCTACTCTGCTGCCTCTATCTCTTAAGTGCTGGGATTAAAGTCGTACACCATCTCCCTCAGTCTCATTTGTTCTTATTAACCATAATAAATTAGCGATTGTAAAGTGGCATGCTTTTATAAAACTTAAGTAGAAATTCAGCATCACAGTAATAGAGAAGCAATTATATACTTCGTTCTATAGACATGATTAATGAGGGACAATGATTCAGGATTGTGGCTTTAATATATCCCCCAGTGTTCGTGTACAGGTAGTACTCGGAGCCTCAGTGTTGAGCTGATTATGCCATGAGTGTAGAAGGAAGCAAAGTCTTTTTATCACAGATAAGCACAGGAACAACCTGGAATGTTAATCTTGAAGGGTTGTTCCTGCCTGGGAAGGATTGTGACATCTGTTATCAACCCAGAAGCAGGGAACGGACGTGCTTCCTGGCCTGTTTACCTTTGCTCTATATGTGTGGTCAGAGACTTTTGCAGCACAGAACTCTCCCCCAGACCTTTACTTTATTCCTCAAGGAGAGTTATGTATGTTTTGTGCTCACAGGATTGAGTTAATTCTTACTAGATTAGTTTTCACAAAATTGTGCTGTGCCTAAAATAAACGGCTTGGAGTCAGACTCTGGAGGTTTGAACGAGTGTGGGGTACTGAGTTGTGTTGAACTTTCTTGCCTTTTGCTTCCCACGGCTTGTTACTCTGCTGGACATGAAGGTTTAAAGACCTCAAACATAAAGGTGTCCTTGTGAGGGGATGGAAGACGTTGTCTGAGTAGGTTTGTGACAATGAGTTTACTAGAAAACTGAGTTTAACACTTTCTTGTCCTAAGAGGTTTTTAAATGTGGGTTTAGTTTTGGTGAGGTTTGTATTTTTTTATTTAACCATGTGATGCCTTCTGTCAAGGGATGAAGCAGTTATTATATAATCGCTTTCTCCAAGATTAAAACATTCCATCTGGCCAGGAAGCTTTTTAAGTACTAAGGTTAAAGAACTCAAGTAGCTTCAGGAAGTCCCTTAAACTGAGCAGATTCACAAGGCTCCTCCTTGCCAGAGTAAGCAATAAGAAGAGCTGAGACCCTCTCAGAGTTGGTGAAGCTGAACTGCCATGGAGATTCAGACCAGAGCCTCCTGGAAAAGGTCTAGACCAACTGAGGCACCAGGAAGAGACACCTTTCAACATTGCCAGCAGGAGCTGCCAGAAGGCTATGCAGTGTGCTCCAGGTTCCTAGCTCTGTGAGCTGTCACTCATGCCGGGGTGGGCTTTGGTGATGGAGCTGTCATTCAGTTATTTCTGATCCTGTGAGTAACCCCATTTCTGGTTTTTGTTTGTTTGTTTGTTTTGTTTTTCGAAACAAGGTTTCTCTGTATAGTCCTGGCCATCCTGGAACTCACTCTGTAGACCAGGCTGGCCTCAAACTCAGAAATCCACGTGCCTCTGCCTCCCAAGTGCAGGGATTAAAGACATGCGCCACCACCGCCTGGCTAAGTAACCCCATATCCTTGTAAGTTACCCCCATAAAACTCTCACCAAGTTGGACTTTGGTAGTGTCTGTACGTTGGTTTGTCATGGGGTCCCTGTCTGCAATGAATAGATGTGTGTTACACCTCCCCAGGAAAGATTTTGTCACACAGCAGCAGTGCAGCATGAGGATCCTCACCAGGTGAATCCTAGATCTTCTGATTCTCCATCAACTTCATGAGTTGTTAGCCAAATGAATTTCTACTGTTTATAAATTGCTCAGTATGTAGTACATTCTGATATAGCAGTCAAAATGGACTACGGAGTATATGGTACTCTTCCTCCCCATGAGAACTGAAGCAAACATTTACTTTAGAAGCAATAAAAGCAGGGCATGGTAGCGCAGTCCTTTAACCTCAGACTCAGGAGTCAGAGGCAGGCAGATCGCTATTGAGCTCTAGGCTAGTGGGGTTGGCTTAGCAAGTTCAGGGAACCAGCCAGAGCTACAGAGTGAGACCTTGTCAAAAAAGAAGAAGGAGAAGGAGGAGGAGGAAGAAGAGGAGGAAGAGGAAGAGGAGGAGGAGGAAGAGGAGGAGGAGGAGGAAGAGGAGGAGGAGGAGGAAGAGGAGGAGGAGGAGGAAGAGGAGAAGAAGAAGAAGAAGGAGGAGGAGGAAGAGGAGGAGGAGGAGAAGAAGAAGGGGGAAAGGAAAAGAAAGAAAACAAAAAAAAAAAGAAAGAAAAGAAAGCCACTTTCCTGCCTCTGTTACAGGCAGCAGTGGTGCACGCCTTTAATCCCAGCACTTGGGAGGCAGAGGCAGGTGGATTTCTGAGTTCGAGGCCAGCCTGGTCTACAGAGTGAGTTCCAGGACAGCCAGGGCTACACAGAGAAACCTGTCTCGAAAAACCAAAAAAAAAAAAAAAGAAGAAAGAAAGAAAAAGAAAAACAACAACAACAAAAGCAGCAGAACTTAGAAGTCAGGATAATGAGACTAAACTCTTTCCTAGGTAGAGAATGCATGAGAAATACAGATATGCCTTTGCTTACAGTATGGTTATATCCCTTGAGTCCATTGTAAGTTGAAAATAAAAATGCATTCACTGGCTCCCCCGCTTCAGGGAGCTGCAACTTTACTTTTCAATAAAATATGGTTTACTTGCCCTTAATATTGCCATATTAGCTCAGCGACACTGTGCACAGAAAAATGTAATTTGTTTCCCATTTTGAGCATGTAACAGGTAACAGAATGGGAAGCTGCAGCTGCCAGGGCGGAGAGAGACCGTCACATTGTGTAGCACCAGCTTATGAACAAAATAAAATTGAAGGCTAGGGAAGCAGCAGCGTCGTTGGCGGAGTGTTTGTGTGGCACACACCAAGTCCCGGGTTCCATTGTCAGCTCCATAGAAACCAGGTATAGCTGCCCAAGCCTATAATCCCAGCACTGGGTGGCGGGTGAGTGTTGGGGGAGAGAGGAGTAAAGATCAGAAGTTCAGTTTTGAATTCAGATACAGTTTGAGTTCAAGATCAGCCTGGGGTACATGAGATCCTGTCTTAAAAACAAACACAACCAACAAAACAACAACAAAACAAACAAGCACACATACAAATACACACACATACACACCCACACACCCACAAACCCACCCACACACACACTCACAGAACAAAAACCAAAAGCAACAAATAAACAAACAAACAAACAATTCAATAGGCTACAGAGATTGTGTCAGCCAGTGGTCAAGAGCATTTGCTTCTCTCCAAAGTGTCTGGTCCCAAAGAAGCCCAGGACAAGCCCTACTCAGTACCTGTGGCTCCTCCCAGCCCTTCTGGCTCCAGGTCCTCTACCCTAAATCTTTCCAGAGTGGGAGTTGGGCATGGAGTCCCTTGACCTCTTGGCTTGGGCTTGCTCTTGTTACATACACCCTCTTCCTCTTAGCCCCTGGCTGGCTCTCTCATGACCTTCATGCCCTCCCTCTCTCTTCCTCTTTTTCTCTCCTCTTCTCTCACAGAGCCTTCTCTCCTCTCATGGCCCCATCCATTCTGCTGGCCATGTTTAGTCTGAACTCTTCCACTGTGGCTATTTATTTCGCTCAATAAAACCTTCTCCTCGCTGGGTGGTTGTGGCGCACGCCTTTCATCCCAGCACTTGGGAGGCAGAGGCAGGCGGATTTCTGAGTTTGAGGCCAGCCTGGTCTACAGAGTGAGTTCCAGGACAGCCAGGACTACACAGAGAAACCCTGTTTCGAAAAACAAAACAAAACAAAACAAAACAAAACAAAACAAAACAAAACACCTTCTCCTCAATTATACTTAGGAGTGGTCATGTTCCCCTTTTCATTTCCAGAGGACATGAGTTCAAGACTCAGGGTTGAGATCAGTTGGAACACAACTACAGATAACTCTCGCTCCCACAGATCTGGTCCCCTCCTTTTGATGCTGCACTTAGATATGCACACAAATAATAATAATAATGAAATGATGATGATAACAACAAACAACAACAATAATAATAAGCTGGATGTGTTAGTTTATACATAGTCCCAGGCACTTGGGCAAGCTCAGCAGAATTTCAGGGTCATTCTTTACTACTCATTTATTTCAAGGTCAGCCTGGGCTACCTTAGACCCTGTGTTGGAACAAATTAACAACTTCTTATTTGTTTTCAGTGCTGGTGAGATAACGAAGTAGGTAAGGGTGCTTGCCACTAAACTTGAGGACGTGAGTTCAACCTCCTGGAACTTACATGTTAGAAAGAGCCAACTCCTACCAGCACTCCATCATCTCACTTAAGCACCCTGGTCCATAAATGCACACACACACACACACACACACACACACACACTTTTTGGGGTGTGGGGGGGTAGGGGGAGACAGGGTTTCTCTGTGTAGCCCTGGCTATCCTGGAACTCACTCTGGAGACCAGGCTGGCTTCAAACTCAGAAATCCACCTGCCTCTGTCTCCCAAGTGCTGGGATTAAAGGTGTGCGTCACCACTGCTCAGCAACACACTTTTTTTTTTTTTTTAAAAAGGCCAAAATAGAAACTTCTAAGTAGGGGCTGGAGAGATGGCTCAGCGGTTAAGAGCACCAACTGCTCTTCCAGAGGTCCTGAGTTCAAATCCCAGCAACCACATGGTGGCTCACAACCATCCTTAATGAGATTGGATCCCCTCTTCTGGTGTGTCCGAAGACAGCTACAGTGTACTCATATGCATAAAATAAATAAATAAATCTTTAAAAATAAATAAATAAATAAATAAATAAATCTTTGTTAAAAAAAAAAAAAGAAAAAGAAACTTCTAAGTAAGGTATCTATTGGGTGAATATTGCTTTCATATCATGGTAAAGTTGAAAAACTGTAAGTTCAACCACAAGTCAGGAATCAGGGTTGGGAAAGTAGGTCAGTTCCAGAGCTCTTGCCTCAGGAATAGGAGAAGCACTTGAGAGGAACCATAGAACTGCAGAACAGAAAGCAGAAACCACAGCCTCCCTCATCCTACCCTATCATCTCTTCTCTGAAAAGACAGAAGAAAGATCTTAATGGGCTGCACAGAAAGTTCAAGGTCATCTTAGGCTAAATAACAAGACCTTGTCTCACAAAATGAAAACCAAGGGCTAGGGACACAGCCCAGCTGGTAAAGTGCCAGCCTAACATGCAGGAGCCCTGGGACTGATCCCCAGCACCACATAAACAGGGACGTTAGGACACAGGCCTCCGATCCTGGGCAGAAGCAGAGGGATCAGGGATCCAAGGTCATCCTGAGTCTTAACTGGTTGCTGGCTAACATGGTATACATGATAGTTTGTCTCAAAACAATAATAAAGTTAGACTTTAAAAAATGAAAACACACACACACACACAAAATGAAAACACAGCCAGGTGGTGGTGGTGGTGCACGCCTCTCACCCCAGCACTCAGGAGAGGCAGGCAGATCTCTGAGTTTGAGGCCAGCCTGATCTTCAGAGCAAGTTCCAGGACACCCAGTGCTTCACAGAGAGACTCTGTCTCAAAAATAACAAACAAACAAACAACCTCCCAAAACAAAACCAGATAATGTATGTCATAGGCTATATCTATATAGAACAAACTCTTTCATTTACTGCTTACTATAAGGCAAAAATAATCCTCATCCTTAGGTTGTTTCCAGGACTCCTGAATTTTGAGGTATATTCCAGAATCCACAATTCATGCATTCAGTGATTCTCACTGGAAGACACTTCTAAAAGTCAAATGTGATAACGGTGGTGGAAAAGAAATTTAGCAAATAGTAGCATTCCCTTCAATATATAAAGGAATGAAAGCTGAACGGTGTGCATTGAAAATCAGTTGGGCTGTAGACCTTGCTGTAGTGCAGCTTAGATTTCTCCCTGAGAATCTTCCTGAAACTGTGGAGCTTGCTATATAACACTCTAGATCTGTGCTATTCAGGAAAACATATTGAATACATATTGGACACAAGGGTGTTGAATACCCTTGTAACTGGTGTGTGTGTGTGTGTTTTACCTTTGTTGTTGTTTGTTTGTTTCTTTGTCTTTTTAAAGAGATCCTTAAGTAGGCAAGGCTAGCTTTGAACTCCTGATCATCCATCCTCTGTCTCTTGAATGCTGGGATAGTGGCACAATGATCCCAACTCCGGCCTCTGTAACTGGGTTTAATTTTAGCTCTTCTCTTCACAACTCATAGGAGGATTACTTAATATGACGTTTACGTGAGTGTGTGTGTGAGTGTGTGTGTGTTTTGGATACTATCATTACTGTTTATGATTGTTTTCTGGATAGAATGGTCAAAGATATCAATTCACTTCACTTTTAAAATTAAACACAAAATAACATGTGCCACAGTTAGAAAAAAAAATGGGTATAATAGCTGTTTCTAGACATAGGGGCTCTCAGAATCCAACTTGAGACAGTTCCAATTTGGCTCAGGTGGTTTGTTTTCCCTCTGGTTATTAGTGTCAAGTTCCTCCTTGTCCCAGGGGCTCTAACTATGGCTTGGTACCCCCCTTATTATTTCTAGTTAATTCTAGACACACACACACAAACACACATCAGTGGTTTATTATGAAAACCTCATAACACTCGGCAAACATCCCATGGTTCTTATGCTTTTCTCTTCCTAGACAAAGGAAACAAAAATGATTTAACATTTGATCTTAAGTTTCAAATAAGATGAGTAAGCCATCCCTTCACACCCTGTCTATTGGGCAGGTTGTTGCTGTTCTTATCTTGGGGGATTTTTGGTTTTGTTTTAAAGCTGAACTTAACTATATTTCTCTGAAAATTACCATAAAACATAACTAGTTTACTCAGAGATTGGCAAATATTCTTCATGCAGTGTTTATAGGCTTTGTGTGTGTGTGTGTGTAATTGCAGCCCTTAACTTTAAACTGATAAGGGTAGTGATAGTGGGGAGAAAGCCCTTGTACAAGTTAAAAAAAAAAACAGAATTGATATCTTGGTAAACTTCTAGAAAATGCACAGATACTTATGCACACCCACAAACCCACATAAATAAATAATGTAAATTAAAAACTAATCTCTGCTCTTTGACTGACTGCATACAAGTTTCATTATTTTCTTCCTCATCAGTGAAGTGAAGATAATACTACTGTCTGAAGTTAACAGTGGTGGTGCTCACTTTTAATCCCAGCGCTCATGGAGATCGCTTGAGTTCAGGGCCAGCCTGGTAACAGAGTGAGTCCCAACACAGCTGGGGCTACCCAGAGAAGGGCCACACAAACAAACAACAACAAACAAAGAAACATTCAAGAATTGATATCTCGGTTAACTTTCAGAAAATGCACAACGTAGAAGTCTACCTCATGCACAGTACAGGAGCACACTGTGCAGAGTATAAACAGGTTACGGTTGTGGTCAGAGAAGCAAGGTTGCCCTCTTTTGAAAGCAATTTTAAACATAGGCTAACTTTATTTTGATTGTAAAAAGAGTACAGAGAAACTATATTGTAGTGATAAATGAAAGAGCCACTAGTTAAGTCATTTCACCTCCCTGGGTCTGTTTTCTCAGCTGTAAAATGGAGGTAAATGCCCAGGTCAAAATTATAAGAAGGTGAGTTAGTGTCCATAAGAGCACATTGACTACTTCAAGTGATAAAACAATTTAAAAACAATTACTAGTCTTCTCTCCTTACAGACACACCTGGCCACATGCTGGGAAATGTAAAAGAAATGGAACACCATGGCCTTTGACTTTTAGTAGTTTACATTCAATCCCAGATATAGCATGAAGGGAAAACAAAAACACATTTGAAAAGCAACCTAGCCAGGCAGTGGTGGCACATGCCT
The DNA here is from genome assembly GCF_004785775.1 of Grammomys surdaster. Taxonomy (NCBI): domain Eukaryota; kingdom Metazoa; phylum Chordata; class Mammalia; order Rodentia; family Muridae; genus Grammomys; species Grammomys surdaster. The sequence goes on along the minus strand of NW_021621078.1, from coordinate 2,923,725 downwards.
TTAATACCAGCACTTGGGAGGCAGAGGCAGGTGGATTTCTGAGTTCGAGGCCAGGCTGGTCTACAGAGTGAGTTCCAGGACAGCCAGGGCTACACAGAGAAACCCTGTCTCAAAAAACCAGAAAAAAAAAAGAAAGAAAAGAAAGAAAGAAAGAAAGAAGGACAGAAAGAAAGGAAGGAAGAAAGAAAGAAAAGCAACCTAAACTCATTGTTTGGTAGGGGAATTAAATATCTGTATCACTGACAGTGAGTTGCTATCACAAATCTCAAAAGCACTTGTCATCCCAAGTAACAAGGTAGGCAGACAAGACCTACCTAGAGGTGGTCTGGAAACGCTTTTCCTATCTGGTCAAGATGATGAGGTAACTGAAATGACCCTTCAATTAATTTTGTCTGAAGTCATAGGTTTGTTTTGTTTTTAGCATTCTATAGATATTCTAGATAAAGAACGTGAAAGTGAGAATCTGTCAGTAGTGCCTCTCTCCCTCATGGCATGGCTGGTTTTTCATGATTAATGCTGGTTAGCACAGATGTGTAACATCACATCAATGCCTGATACTGCCTTTTCCTTTAAGAGTACCCCAAATCCCTTAGGTCCATTTCTCTTTTCATCAAACATTCATGATAATCTTTCACGTGGTTATTTGACTGTACCTGTCCCTCCATCCTCTCCCTCCCGACAACTGAACCCTGTCTTTCACGTGGTTATTTGACTGTATCTGTCCCTCCATCCTCTCCCTCCCGACAACTGAACCCTGACAAATGATGAAGATGGAGCATTTTGACAGCTACATGTATTTATGGCTAGTTAAATTAGCACTCTAGTTTGTAACTCGATATTTTTGGATTTGAGATTTAACTATCCAGACCCTGACTGAATTTCCTAACACTATAAAGCAAAAGGGCAGCTAAAACTCCAGAAATCTCAGTTGGGGTGGCATTAATCAGAGAGATGTAGTTCAGAAATCTAAAGGGGAAAAACATATACCTATATTGCAGTAAGAAAGAGTCGTAAATACACAGACTAGTATAATGAGAGAGCATTCTAATGTTTCTTCTGAATATAAAATATAGGGAGGGGTTGGGCATGGAGCTCTGCAGTTGAGAGCACTGGTTGCTCTCTCAGAGACCTCGATTTGTTTCTTAGCACCCACCCTAAGACTCACAACCACCTGTGACTCCAGTTCCAGGGCCCTGACACCCTCTTTTGGCCTGCAAGGGCAGCAGCATACAACTGTGGTGTAGACTTACATGAAGGCACACTCACACATACATTTTTTTAATGACTTATTTTTATTTTATGTGCATTGGTGTTTTGCTTGCATTTATTTCTGTGTGAGATTGTCAGATCCTTTGAAACTGTAATTACAGTTGTGAGCTGCCATTGAGTTGCTGGGAATCAAACCTATGTCCACTGAAAGAACAGTCACTACTCCCAACCCCAGAGCCTAACTATTATTATTAATAGTCTTCAGTCCCTAATTATTTTTACTAATTTTTTTTTTTTTTTTTTTGAGACAGGGTTTCTCTGTGTAGCCCTGGCTGTCTTGGAACTCACTCTGTAGAACAGGCTGGCCTCCCAATTCACAGAGATCCACCTGCCTCTGCCTCCAGAGTGCTGCGATTAAAGGTATGAGCCATCACCACCCAGCATAAAAACATTTTTAAAAAGTTAAAATATAGGCTAGTTATTTTGTCTAAGTTGAAATCCAAATCGTTCAGAGTAAGCCAATTTGTACCAACAGACTTAGTCGGGTTTGGTTATTCATCTTAAGCAAGACACTCAAAACAGAGTCCCTCACAAGCTTTTGGCAGTACAATGAATAGCATCTCAAGAAGTGTTCCTACTTCGAATCACCTATTTGTCTCGGAGAAAATATTTACTTTGCTCACACGGAGAAGCCACAACTTTAATTCCAAAGAATCCTGAAACCTCACAGTACTTAACAAAACAAAACCAAATCTCCTATTTCTGAGAAATGCCCACCACAAAATAGATCGCTCCTTTTCGTGGCGAGCCCATTCACGTCCGACAACCCTGTGACTGCGCTAGGGGATTTCGGACACGGGTGACTTGGGGCACGTGGTTGCCAGGGGACCCGATCTCCTCCTGCCTCCGTTGCGATGAGACTGTAAGCACACATCAAGCCCCGGGCAGGTCACTTCCTGAGACCACACAGTCTGGGGATCCGCGGAGGATCTCAGTTCCTTTCAAAGGCCCCTTCGCCCTCAGTTTCTCAGACACCCGCCTCTCTTCAGGGGGTCTTCTACCCCCCTGGGGGCGGCGACAGACGAAGCTCTCAAGGCGAGAAACGGCTCTCTAATCCGCTCACTGGTCCCCCTCTGCCCACAATGCACCGGGACCAGCAGGAAGGCCGCTCCGACCCCTAATTTTCCCGCGAATTCAGTTCAAAGAGGCGGCCGGGCCCGCGATCGGCAGCGCGCACGGGCCAACCAAGCCGCGCCTCCGCGAGAAGCGCCTCCGCGTGACTGACGGGGGAATCTGCGGACCAACGGGCTGGGCGGCCGGGCGGCGCGCGCTCCCGCTGGCCAATCAGAGCTCCGGGCGGGGAAGTAGGCGGAGCGAGGCCAGGGTAGGGTGAGCGGCCTCCGAAGCGGAGCGGGGCTCGGAGGAGACACTTTTTTTTTTTCCTCCCTCCTTCCCTCCTCTCCTCCTCCCTTCCCTTCCCCTCTCCTCCCCTCTCTCCTCCTTCCCCCCTCGGTCCGCCGGAGCCTGCTGGGGCGAGCGGTTGGTGTAGCAGGCGTTCACTCTCCGGGGCCGCCCGGCGGGTAGCTGGCGGGGGGGAGGAGGCAGGAACCGCGATGGCGCCTCAGAAGCACGGCGGTGGGGGAGGGGGCGGCTCGGGGCCCAGCGCGGGGTCCGGGGGAGGCGGCTTCGGGGGTTCGGCAGCGGCGGTGGCGGCGGCGGCTTCGGGCGGCAAATCCGGCGGCGGGGGCTGTGGAGGCGGCGGCAGTTACTCGGCCTCCTCCTCCTCCTCGGCGGCGGCGGCGGCGGGGGCCGCGGTGTTACCGGTGAAGAAGCCGAAAATGGAGCACGTCCAGGCTGACCACGAGCTTTTCCTCCAGGCCTTTGAGAGTGAGTGTGTGAGGCTTCGAGGGCAGGAGTGCCCCTCTCCGGCGTTCGGGGCACGGGGCACTCCGCCGGATTCTCGGAGAGTCCACTTGGTTTGGGAGTGGAGGGAGGACTGGAGGGGGAACGTCCCGGCTCCTGGGGTCCCGAGCAGGTCCCTGACTCCGGAAGGTTCGCCCCGGGCCCCCCAGGTTCAGAGCAGCCTTGTAGGTGAGGACGTGACGGTTGAACTGAGCGCAGACAGATCCCGAAACGAGTTCATGATTTCTTTCATGCCTTCCCTACTCTACAAGTACCGGGGTTCTAGTTGTAGGTTTCGGGGGACAAGATACATCCTGTGCGGAGATGAGTGTGGTAAAGCAGAAGCAATTGTCATTGGTCTGAAATGCCTTCGCACCCACTTGGGCTGCGTGTTAACACGCACCATTTGAAACCTTTAAGCCTTTCAAACCTCTCCGCCCATTTTATGGATACGTAGACTGAGAGAGACAGAATGGGCAATCGTCCTCTCCGAGGACAACCTTGGAGTTGTGTCTTAGTTCCAGAACATTTTTTTTTTTAAATCTCAGTTTTCCGTTTTAAAAGATTCGTGGAGGGAGAAACTGACTTATTTGGAAAGGGGAGCACACAGTGTCTGGAAACAAACAATAGAATTTATAAACATTATGACTATAAATAAAATTGTTACTTAATGGATATTATATCCCGATTGTTTTACTACTTTTTTGTGTAGATAGTGGAATTTGGCAGTTTGTAGCTGAGTATTTTACGGCAACTTGAATTAACTCAGCTTTACCGTTGAATCTCTTTATTTCCAATATTACCGTGGCATATGTTATGGGCTTGGTATCAGCTGTGCTTGGAAAGACGTTTTACATTGTTTTAATACTCTTCCTTCATTTTCATTAGTGCTTCATGAAATTCTTACTGGAATTTAATACAAATCATCTCGTTTTTTAATATTGAAACAAATAGTTGATCCTGCTTCAGAGATCGTTATTCTTTTGCTTAATATACTTTTACAAAAATCTGAAAAGCTTTTAAATATAAACAGAACTGAAGGACAGTAATAAGAATAAATACACTCGTTTATACCTCTTCTAAAACATCTCCTTTTACTTTAATTTGAAACTAAAACTAAATTGAAGATGAAGTGGAAATTTAAAACTTTCTAAATGTTATGAGAAAACCAATTCTCTAGGAAGGTTTTAACTACTAGCTTTCAGATGAGTCCACCTGCAAGAAATCATTTACTAGTAAGAGTTAAATCTTTTTTCCCCTAATATTGAATTCAGTTTCTGGATGTTAAGTTCTTAATAATTAATCTAAGAATTCATAATTAGATTAGTGCTCCTTAAAGAAATGTGATTCTGGTTGTTAGTTAATATTACTGGAATGGGGGGGGAGTATGAAGATGTATTTCAACTTTAACTTAAGTCCTTTATGATAATTTAAATTTTAAGCATTAAAAAGATTGTTATGGGGAAAAATTGTTTTTGGAAGCTCTTAATTATGAGTTTAAGATATAGAGAATTTTACAATACTGATTTTGATCATCTGTTTTAGACTGTTTATAAAGAGTTTAATTTTTCCTAAAACTACAAGTTTTTTTAATGGCCAACTAAAGTGAAATTTTCATCGTGTTTGGCATTAATATGTTTCTGTGGAGTAGAGCTATCTCACGGTACTTTTATTGCTCTTTGCTTTTGCTCACTAATGGCGGCTACCTTAGTAGAAAGGGTTAGTGACAGTGTAGAGATCCTTAGGTTTTACATCCAGGGAGAGAGGGTTGGGGGGGGGCGGGAGAAGAGGATTTTGTGAGTATATGTCTTAGACCGAATGACCTTTTGTGCTTAACTTACCTTCTAGATATAAATATGTAGTAAACTACTTCTATAATGGGAGATTGCTTTATATTGGCTAGGGTGTGGGTTGTCGTGGGCTGGGTTGACAATTTATTGACAAGTTCATTAAAAAGTACATTTAAATAATATTTGGATTTTGTTTTCTGTTACCTAGAACCAACACAGATCTATAGATTTCTTCGAACTCGAAATCTTATAGCAGTAAGTAGTCAATAAAATTCGCCAATATTATTTCATTCTTATAATTTCATTTATAATTTTAATATTTTTAATTTTTTATAGCCAATATTTTTGCACAGAACTCTTACTTACATGTCTCATCGAAACTCCCGAACAAACATCAAAAGGTACGTTTTATCAATCTTACTTCAAGCTGATCAAACTATTAGAAAGTTCTGTCTTAGAGTCGGGGAAGAACAGCTCAGTAAAATGCACTTTAAAGCTTTGTCTTAAAGTTCTGATCACATATTAGGAAAATTGAAAGATCAATTTGTTTAAAATTTTAAAAGTATCTTTTTTGTAATTCTAGTTTATCACTAGTTTCTATTAGAGTATTTAGTGAAGTGATTTTTACTGACTCATTTTTGACCCTGTCTTATTAGTTATTATACGTTTGGTTGCTTTTCTAGGACTTAAATGATTTCTAAAAGGTCTAAGGTGTGTATCTTTGATACTTTTGAAGTTAATAGAAGGATCTTTTTTTTTTTTTTTTTTTTTTGTTTTTTTTTTTTTTTTTGGTTTTTCGAGACAGGGTTTCTCTGTGTAGCCCTGGCTGTCCTGGAACTCACTCTGTAGACCAGGCTAGCCTCGAACTCAGAAATCCGCCTGCCTCTGCCTCCCAAGTGCTTGGGATTAAAGGCGTACGCCACCACTGCCTGGCAGAACTGGATCTTTAAAAGTAAGATGTTTTGATCATCTGGTCTTAAAGCAGGGGCTAGTGGTGCTATACAGAAATTTTTTTACTGAATGAACTTTTCCTGTATGATGTTTAATACTTACTCAAAAGTAATAGGGAAGACAAGTTTCTTGATGTATGTGCAGGGTTTACTTACTGAGCATGTCAGAGTGAACAACTTTAAATAGAAAGCAGATGCCTTCCCTTAAACTTTTGGTATCAATACAATTTTATTGCTTATCTGTTGAGTTAAAAGTCTTCTTGCTAGGTAGACTTAGCAGGCTTGATAACTCACTGTATAACCTAGACCAGCCCATAACTTGTGACTGGTCTGCTTCAGCACACCTCCCTACCTCACAGCTTCTACGGTTATTGGTGTGAACCACCATGTCTGTCTTATAGTTTTGATTTAATACAATATTAAGCTATTTCAAAATGTATTCAATACATTTTTAAACTAAACTGCTTAGGAGAATATTGGTTACTAGGTAGGCATCAGATTTCTAGAGTATGGGCATCATAGTTTATTATGAAGATTTGAAATATAAGACTGTCTTCTGGCAATTGAGGGGCCTGTGAGTAAGATAAATTAATTTCATTTAATAGATGAAAGTCGCTAAGCACCCAAATAACTAGGAAGAAGATAACAAATTAGACAACAGAATTAGATTGTCTGCTTTATGCCTGTCTACTACATTATTTGATCTGTGCTCAAACCTTCTCTGTTAAAGGAGTAGTAAACATTTTAGGGTCTTGTGGCTAAAAGACAAAATCAAGACTATTATTGAGTTACTTCATATAAAGAGAAAATGTCTATAGATATTTTATTGATGAAATTCAATACACAAGACTACAAAGTACAGTATTTTTTAATATGAGCCTACTGGAGAGAAATGTAGAATCCTTTTTGTTTTGGGGTGGGAGTAGAGAATAGTTTACTTAATAGGGATTCACAGTTTCTATCTTCAGATTGGCTAGATACTCACCTTTATCTTCAAAGACCATTCTTGGCTTGTGGGTTATACACGAACAGTAAGCCAGATTTGACTTGTGGTCTGTAGTTAGTTTACTCTTGATTCATTCCGTAGAACTTTGTGAACTCAAGCTTTTTTTAAGATAGTTAGTTATTCTAGAATATGACCTGATTTTGATTTTAAAAATGATAAACTTTTTAAAAGCTAAATTTTGATTAATTTATGAATAGATAAGTAAATAGATAAAGAAAAGAACACATTTTAAAAGTTGTCATTTTCATAACGTGCTTGCTTATTAGACTATTTGTCTCCTTGTTAGATATATGCCAATAAAGACAGTATAAAAAGTTTGGTTGAGTTGGGCATGGTGGCAGGTGACTTTCATTTAGCAGTGGCAGGTGGGTCTCTGAGTTCAAGGCTACTCTCTGATCTACATGTTGAGTTCCAAGACAGCCAAGGCTATATAATGAGACTATGTCAAAAATAATGCAAACTTTGGGTAATAGAAACTGCTTTTCTGGTTATTGCCCCTTGGATTTGTAAAATTGTCTTTGGGGGCTTTTGAAGCAAATTTGCTAGTCTAGGAACATTTAAATCTCATTTAGATTATTTCCTTACAAAAATACATAGGGATTATTTCTCTTGTTATAGCTTACTTCAAGACTTAAGTCTAAGACCTTTAGATAAGTGGTCTTTGCAGTTAGTGACTTTTAAGGTATGTCTTCCACAGTGATGCTTTTTCATGATTTTTTTGGAACTCAGTTTTTACTATTATATATATGTGTGTGTATATAATATATATATTATTAGTATAAAAGTATTTTATGGGAAAAGGCACTGTTGGGAAATGAATTCAGGGTTTTAGGCATGCTAGACACTTAGCTATTACCATTTAGCTATATCCTTAACCCTCATGCTACTCTTTTTGAAGTCATACCATTGGTTATAATATTAATTCTGGTGTATTTGTTAAATTCTTACTTTAGTCTTCATAGAAGTATTCAAATACTATAGGCTTACCCTACTATAATACAGTAGGGTTAAAGATGAGAACACACACACAAGATGAGAACACTTTTGTTTAGTAGATATTTATTTATTTATTTATGAGAAAGGATTTCACAGTGAATCCCAAGCTGGGCTGGAAGTTGTAATCCTCCTGCCTCAGGTTCCTGGGTACTCTTGATTACAGGTATTTAGCTACACACACCTGACTCAAGAAAGAGCTTTTTATTGAATCTTACTTTGTATCTTTTTAAGTTATTTTAAATCCTTCCAGTCCCTTCTTCCTGTCAAGCTTGTAATTTTAAGCATTTTACTTTTTGGTGACTGTATGGTTACTGTTTATTTCATTTGTTGCTGTCAGCTGTGATAAGGTATTGCTCTTCTAAAGAAGTGCTTGGTGTGGGGGAGGTGCTGTTTTTCTGTAGTTGCTTTCTTTTTCCCTACAGAAGGCTAGATTGCCCTTATGATCTTAAGTATTTCAAATGGTTGCTACTGTTCAGTTCTAGCACTTCCAGAATGTTCAGTTTTACTTTGTCCTAAATGAAACTCAACATTGGAAGAAACAGTTTTTGAGTCTAACCTTTCTTCCTGAAGACAGAATTAATTTTTTTTTTCTTGGTTATCAAAAAATTACCATTTTTTTGTTTGTTTGTTTTGTATGTGCATTTGGTGTTTGGCCTGTATGTATGTCTGTGTGAGAGTTACAGAGGTACATGTGGGTGAGACATGTCAACTGTCATGTGGGTCCTGGGAATTGAACCTGGATCCTTCAGAAGAGCAGTCAGTGCTCTTAATCTTTGAACCATCTCTCCAGCCCCGAAACCCTGTTACTATTCTTTAAGTATTTTAAGTTAAGTGGTTAAAGTTAAGTACTAAAGGAATTTTTAAAAATCTTCAATATTTATACTGAGCAGTTCTTTGTAATCAGTCTAAGAGTCTTTCAGTTTTTTTTCTTCTCTCTTATTTGTAGATTGAAAATAGATTCCTTTTTCTAAACTGCTACTTACTGTGCTTTGTGATAAAATTTTAAAATTGATGGGTTTTTTTATTGTAGTTTTTTTGTTTTGTTTTGTTTTTTGGTTTTTTCGAGACAGGGTTTCTCTGTGTAGCCCTGGCTGTCCTGGAACTCACTCTGTAGACCAGGCTAGCCTCGAACTCTCGAACTTAGAGATCCGCCTGCCTCTGCCTCCCAAGTGCTGGGATTAAAGGTGTGCGCCACCACTGCCCGGCTTTATTGTAGTTTTTTTATTCACCTAAAATATAGACAATTGTGTTCTTTCAATATTCTACTGTAATATATTCTTATTAACACTTCCCTATAGATACTTTTAGTAGAGCAGTTGAGTCTTGGGCCCTGCACAGCAGCACACATCTGTAATATGAAATCTGGAAGGGCACAGAAAGGAGGATATTGAATTGTAGACTACTTGTCAGGAGCCTGTTTTTTGCATTTATTTATTTATTTATGTATGTAGGTTTTTCGAGATGCTTTTACTTTTTAAGGCTTTTTTTGAAGACTAGGGCTTCTGTGCATTTTATTATCTACACATAAGTATTATCAAATTATAACTGAGTGTGGATTGCATTGAACTTTTCAAGTTCTAATTTTGAAAGTAATATCTCTGTAAAAAGAAATATGTTTCCAGTTAACAAATTATATGAAACAGTAATTTTATTTCTGGGATATAGCTCACTTTGAGGAGCAAGATGAGGCATATTTTATAATCCACTCATCTTTCATTACTTTGGAATATTTTATTTATTTATTTATTTATTTTATTTTTGTGGTGGAAAATTTTTTTCTCTTAAGCCAATTTAGCCAGGTGTCGTGGGGTGTGCCTGTTAACCCAGTAGTCAGGAGGCTAAGGTTGCCTTGTGTTTGAGGCCAACTTGAGATTACATATAACAAGACCCTCTATCAAAAATCAAAGTGTAAAGTTAAAGTATAATATATAATTTTATGATTGAATGGTATGTGTCCTAACTATCATTATTGTTTATTTTTTGAGGGTGTTGTTTGTTTGTTTTAATTTTTTTGCTGTGGAATGTTGTTTAACTGAAAATCTGCCAGTGACCTTTGAGGGTATTTTATGACCAGCAGGGCATGGTGGCACATGCCTTTAATCCTAGCACTGGGAGGCAGAGACAGGGAGATCTCATCAGTTCAAGATCAACCTGGTATACAAAGTGAGTTCCAGGTTAGCCAGGGCCACACAGAGAAACCAGTCTCAAAAAGCCAAAAAAAAAACCCCAAAACCAAAAAAAAAACAAGGGAAAAAAAAACCCAAACACCAAACCAAGATAATGGATGTTTCAAAAATATACGTACTTTGCATTTGTTTTGCTCAGCCTGATAGGTGCTTAAATACCTGCTAAGTCTTAACAAAAAGTAAGCATTGACCTTCAGGAAATTACAGTCTAGTAGTAGAAATAAAATACTTTAGAGAGGTTCTACATGTAGGGGACTTTAAGAATAAGTAAATGAAATGCCATGAGTAAGGAGACTTCTTCATGACTGGGAGATAATTACAGGAGGTTTCATGAACAGTGACCACAGTTGAGCTTGAAGGCATGGCTACTTGTACTGTATAACACATTGTCTCAATAGCGTGTGCATTCTTATGGCTAGTCATCTGGTTTATTTTAAAATAAACAAAATCAAATTTCTGCTTTGTTTATTGCAGTATAATTTGTGTTTTTCCTAGTTGAGAAGTGATTATTGTGTTTATCTGTTTCTTCCAGGAAAACATTTAAAGTTGATGATATGTTATCAAAAGTAGAGAAAATGAAAGGAGAGCAAGAATCTCATAGGTAAGAGAATGTCAGTGTGCACTCAATGATGCTCGAGGAAAGAGGGATAATTAGAGTGATTGTTTCCCTAGGGATCACCACAAGGTTGCTGGCAGTTTTTTTTTTAAAAAGTCTTAGGATCAGTTGCTCCAGGTATACATATGAGTCAGGAATTAATTTCTTTAGTATCTCTGGCCAAGATTCTTTAAGAATGACCACCTCTAATATTGGGAACTATTTTATAGGACATATGTCATTATTGTTTATCTCTTACCAATTTCTGTTTTTTTAAAATCCAAATTCTTTAACATGGGCACTTGGTTTTAATCTTACTACCTCACCTGTGGAGAAGTGGCAACTAAAACTCATACTTTGTATTAGGTGTTTCACAGTATTGTATTTCCTCTTAAGTCAGTGGCTCTCAGCCTTCCTGATGCTGCGACCCTTAAATACAATTTCTCACTTTGTGCTTACCCCAACCATAAAATTATTTTTTGTTGCTACTTCAAAACTGTAATAGTACTGCTATTATGAATCGTAATGTTAATACCTGTTTTTCATGGTCTTAGGTGATCACTGTAAAAGGGTTATTTGACTCCCAAAGGAGTTGGAACCCATGGGTTGAGAACTACTGCTCTAAGTAATTAGTTATCTTTAAATAAGAGAGAGGGATCTCATTTTTCCTTTCCTTTATTTATCTCTTATATGTAAAATACTCATACTTTTACCTGAGCATGGGTCTGGATTCTGAGTTCAAGGCCGACTTGGTCTACAAAGTGATGTCCAGGACAGCCAGGGCTGTTACAGAGGGAAACCTTGTCTTGAAAAACCAAAAAAAAAAAAAAAAAAAACCTCTCAATAACTTCTGTGTTGGAGATTGAATACAGATTTCTGTGAATATTAGACAAGTGCTGTCCCTTCAGAAAAACATTGTAAATAGAAAAATTGTTGGCAGTATTTTTTCTTTTTCTCAAAGTTTTTTGTTTGTCTGTGGAGGAGAAAGTGTTGTGCATTTTATCTAGTCTGTCCACAAACTTAAGACTCTTGAATTAGCCTTCCATGTATAGGAAAGGCATATGCCATACATTATCTTTCCAATCAAAACAGGAGATTGTCCAATTAGGGTTTCTAGTATTGTGATAAAACACCATGACCAAAAGCATACTGGGAAAGATAGGGTTTATTTCAGCTTAGTTCCATATCACAGTCCATCACTGAAGAAAGTCAGAACAGGAAGTCAAGAAGGGAAGAAACCTGAAGGCAGAAACTGAAGCAGAAGCCATGGAGAAGTGCTTTTTACTGGACTGCTCCCAAGGTTTGCTCAACCTGCTTTCCTAAGGACCCCCAGTCCAGGGGCATGGATGGTATCATCTATAGTGACCTGGGTCCTCTCACATTCATCATTAATCAAGTAAATGCCTTACAGGCAAATCTGGCCTGGGAATTTCTGGGCTAACGTTCTCTTTTTTATTATTTTGGTCTTTGAGGCTTCTTTCTGTATCCCTGCCTGTCCTAGACCTCACTCTGTAAACCAGGCTAGCCTTGAACTCCAAGGGTATCCTGAAAGGAGCAGAGGTGTGCATCACAATTCCCACCAAGGTTTCTTCTGCTAAAATGACTATGCCCAGTTGACATAAAACTAGCAAACATAGATAACATGCTTAGTTTTCTCATTGAGTGGTTGGTTGGTTGGTTTGAGACAGGATTTCTCTGTGTCCTGGAACTTGCTTTGTAGATCAGGCTGATCTCAAACTCACAGAGATCTGCCTGCCTCTACCTTATGAGTGCTGGGATTAAAGGCATGCACCTTTACTATTATACCTTTCATAATTTGCCTTCTAGTCCTTTAAAGATTTTAGAAATAATAAACCAATAAGTGGAAAACATGATCCCTTTTTCTTTTCCACTTGACACCAATTCTTCAATGTCTTAATTACTGTAGCTGTGTAAGTCTTTTGTTTTTTGAGATGGTCTCACTCTATGATACCAAGTGGCCTAGAATGCACCATGTAGATCAGGTTGGCCTTAAAGTCACATAGGTTTACTTGCCTCTGCTTCCTGAGAACTGAGATTAACGTTAATGGCATGAGCCCCCATGCCTGCCTGGGCTATATAAAATTCTTGAAAGTCCTTAGATCAGGTCCTAAGTATCCAAAGTCATATATACACACTTACACCACATACACTCAAAATTATAAGCACTGGCTGGCCATTGAGCTTCAAGGGATTACCTAGACTCCAGTGTTGGTGTGTGTCTGCCTTTCTATGAGGATGCTATAATTCTAGAAACAAGTCGTCATGCCTACATGTTAGTCAAGCCATCTCCCCAGCTACTTGCCCATAATTTTGAAAGACAAATTTTGGGTGTTTGGTTGGTTGGTTAATTTTTCTGACACAGGGTTTCTCTGCATAACAGCCCTAGCTGTCCTTGAACTCATTTTGTAGACCAAGCTAACCTGGAACACAGAGATCACCTGGCTCTACAGTAAATTGGTCTTTTAACCTTCGAGATTTGTACAATACTGTCTCAAGTGTTGTTTCCTGAGGTACTAAGCTAATTTGAAACAATTTTTCATGTTCCTGCCCCGCAAACTCCCTAGTACTGTTATTTCAGTGCATTTCTCCTCATAGATTACTGTAGTCCCACTGTTAACTTACTACAGGGTTATAGGGAGGAACTTAGATGTCAGTATGTAATGCTGGTTCTGTAAAAGTATATGGACTGTTGTCAAGTTTGTTTTTAGAATAATGCAGATCTGTTTCATGATATTAATTAAAGTTAAAGTCTTTAATCATAAATACAGGAGCATTTCTCTTCCATTCATCTTTTCTGCATCCTCACAGACCTCATTGACTTTGATAGAGCTGTGTCTGTTTAGCATTGCAAGTGTCTTTTGCGGGATTTGATGTTCTTCAGCACAGTTTTCAGAGTTAGACTAGTGTCTTTCTTCCCATGCCCAGTGCATTTAATTCCCCAAAACTGAAGGTGATTTTCTAGATTCACAGGAATATCACAGTACTACAAACCAAAATCTACTGTAAATGCCTATTTTTTTTTTTTAAAATTTATAGCAAATATAAGCAGAAACAAAACATTAACATTTAAATCTATGCAAAACAAATTGGTAGTCCATGGTTTTTAATACTTTAGATCTACAGTTGTCTTACACATTAATTATAGAAACTTGTTAAAAGAAATTATGAGCAGAAAAAAGAATTGTGAGTCACATCATGGTTTTTACTTTTCTTTTTGATTTTTCAAGATGGTTTCTCTCTGTGGTCCTGAGTGTTCTGGGATTTTCTTTGTATATCAAGCTGGCCTCAAACTTACCTGCCTCTGTCTCCTAAGTGCTGGTGCCACCATGCCCTGCAGTTTTTGCTTTTCTAAGATGTTAGTTTGTCACAATAGATGAGAGTTATTTTGATATTAAAGTCCAATAATAAAGCTATCATTCATATACATTATCATTTGGAAAAGTAGCATCTTCAAAAGTAGCATACTTGAAAGCACCTAGAAAATTTTAGAACCTCAGCACGTCACACCTCTTTTTTGTTTCTCCTTCCTCTTTTGGTGTAATTGTGGATACCTAAAACATCTCTCTCTCTCTCTCTCTCTCTCTCTCTCTCTCTCTCTCTCTCTTTCTCTCTCTCCCTGTCTCTGTCTCTGTCTCTCCTTTATAGAAAGCTTAAAATACCTTGTCTCCTCAAACTCTTGGTTTTGATGTTCAAGTTAGAATTTGTAGGTTTTGACCATGCATAATGGCTTACCTCGAATAAATACATTCTCATGTTGTACTATAGTTGTTTAACCTAGTAATAGGATCCCAGGGAGTTCTTTTGTAACAATTCTGCTGGTTTTAGGATTCTCTAATCAAAACTTTTTATTGGTGAGTAGGAAGATGCGGGTGAGTAGGAAGATGCGGGTGTTGGGATTTTTTGCTTTTGTTTTTGTTTTGTTTTTCAAGACAGAGTCTCTCTGTCATAGCCCTGGCTGTCCTGGAACTCTCTAGACCAAGCTGCCCTCGAACTCAGAAATCCATCTACCTTTGCCTCCCAAGTGCTGGGATTAAAGGCATACGCCACCACTGCCCACCTTTTTTGTTTGTTTTTTCAAGACAGGGTTTCTCTGTGTAGTCGTGGCTGTCTTGGATTTTGCTCTGTAGACCAGGCTGGCCTGATTTAGAGATCCTCCTGCTTTTGCCTCCAAAGCGCTAGAATTAAAGGTGTGCACACTACTGCCTGGCAGAAGTATTTACCTGTAAATATATCTCCATAGATAAGCACATCACACAAAACTTTTCCAAGGTATCTTTTAGGAGCAAATGAGAAGTAAAACGTCTTCTGTCTTCCTATTATCCAGTTGCTTTCTTGGTTTAATATTAGTAAGTGGAGAAATCCCCTAAAAAAGTTACCTGAATCAGAGTTTTTGTTTTATTGTAAGCTATGTTTCCCAGGGAAGCCTTCACTTTCCTATTCTCCTGCCTGCTTTAGCTTTCCAGATGCTGGGATTATATACATATGGTACCATGCCTTGCTGAAGTAGAACTTTTAGTTAGTTTTTGTAGTTACTTTGTTGGAAATTGAACCCAGGGCCTTGTACTTGCTAAGCAAGTTCTTTCAGAGACATCCCTAGTCCCAAAGTGCCTTTTATCATTGTTCTGTTTAAACCTAAGCCTTAGAATCACCTGTCTTCCTTTTGTAAACAGTTCTTTTGGTAAGCATCTTTTCTACAATAGCAAAGTCTGAGTCAGTAGTGGTACGTGCCTTTAATCCCAGTACTCAGGAGGCAGATGCAGGTAGCTGTCTGAATTCCAGGACAGCAAGGTCTATGACACACAGAAACGCTGTTTCCAAAAACCAAAATGAAACAAAACACAATGTCTGTATCTATATACAAAGCCAAAGAAATGTGTCATGTATGAAGCACAGTATTTAAGCTTTAAGGATATAATGGGAGTAAAATGTCTGCTTTTATGGATGTAAAGACATGGTCATCTAATAAATAGTGGGAAGGAAAAGTACAGGGAAACCATGAGTGTCTACAAGAGGAGCAGTCCTTGTTTGAGTTATTGAATATGGGAATGTAATGAGTGTGTCTGGAAAATGTCATGGCCAAGTCTTATCTGGAGAAATAAGCTGAAATACGAAACAAATATAGGAATAAAATGGTGAGGGACACTGAGCATGTAAGTGGTTCTGAAAGGGAATATGATGCAAACAGCTTTTGAGACCCAGGTGCTCGAGAAGGGAGAAGAGCAAGAGTGGCATGAGAAGCCTTGAAAAGATGCCTATGATGTGATAATAGAGGATTTTTGAGCCTGTATAAAGACGAGGTCTTACCAGGTAAAGTGGTGAACACATTTAACACTAGCACTAGGGAAGCAGAGGCAAGTGGATCTCTGAGTTTAAGGGCAGCCTGGTCTACAGTAAGTTTCAGGATAGACAGTTACACTGTGAGATCCTTTCTTGAAAAATACTCAGTCTTTTAGTCAATAGATACTTGATACAGTCTTTATCTTGGCAAAGCTATTAAGTTCTTTGTATGTATGTATATGTATCTTTGTAGTTCTTGTACTTGCTAGACAGCTGCTCCATCATTGTACTACAGAACTAATGAAATTATTTTAAGCAGTACTTCTGCCATTGATAGCTTTTTGTTGCCCTTCTATTTTGTAGATAATGTTCAAGCTTCTTTTGATTGTGTATATCTCTCCAATGTCAGTCCTTTTTAAGCACTCTAGCCATGACTATAAGGTTTTTTGTTATTGTCTTTTTTCTTGTAGTGCAGGCTGCCCTTGAACTCTTATGTAGCCGATCCTTCTGTTTTCCTAAGTACATGATGCCAAGCTCCACATAAGCACTCTACGTTTTGAAAGATTTATTTCTGTGTGATAGACCGTCTCCCATTCAAAGTCTTGCTACCTATATATCTAAATGCTACTTTTTTTTTTTTTTTTTTTTGAGACAGGGTTTCTCTGTGTAGTCCTGCTGTCCTGGAACTCTGTAGACCAGGCTGCCCTCGAACTCAGAAATCCGCCTGCCTCTGCCTCCCAAGTGCTGGGATTAAAGGCGTGCGCCACCACCGCCCGGCTAAATGCTACATTTTGAGACATTGGGTTCTAGAATAATGGATTAGATAGTGTAGTTAGAAGTTTTTAAACTTTATATGATGAATGTTAAGCCAGTGATATGACTCAACTGCTAAAGGCACTTGCCACTAAGTCTAATGACCTTAGCTTGTTCCCTACAACCAACGTCTTAGTTGAAGGAAAGAACCGACTCCCAAAAGTTGTCCTCTGTCCTTGACACATACATTGTATGCACCACACAAAACACTAAGTGAATGTTTAAAAGAGAAGTGGCTACCGTCGTGCAGTGTAGGTGCTAGAGTATCATATTAACTTTTCCTATTTTGGGGTAGTACCTTTTTCAATTTTGTTGTTTTGGAGTTTTGTTTTCCGTTATTTTGAGACAAGGTTTCTCTGTGCCCTGGCTGTCCTGGAATTTACTCTTATTATTAGACCTGGCTGGCCTCAAACTCACAGAGATCCACCTGCCTCTGCCTCCCAAGTGCTAAGAATTAAAGTTGTGCACCAACATGCCTGGCCCAGTTATGAAGCTTTATATCTCCTGCTTGCTATCATATATATATTTAATGCAGTGATCACAGTCTCTTCAGCATTAAAAACTTGGTTTCTTTTGTGGGATCAAGTATTTAGATTTGAGGTTTCTATGTGAATCTTGTTTCAGGATGTTAGTCCTTTAAGGATTTACTTACCCTTTTTCTACCTATTTCTTTTTTTTTTTTTTGGTTTTTCGAGACAGGGTTTCTCTGTGTAGCCCTGGCTGTCCTGGAACTCACTCTGTAGATCAGGCTGGCCTTGAACTCAGAAATCCGCCTGCCTCTGCCTCCCAAGTGCTGGGATTAAAGGCGTGCGCCACCACCGCCCGGCCTACCTATTTCTTTAGAGCTGTCAGGTATTTAATCTTGGAATCAACTACCCTGCCTGGCCTAGAAGTGACTATGTAAATCCTGGTCATCTTAACAATTTAGCTTAAAATCAAATATTCCTGACTAACCTTCCACCTGACCTAGCTGTAAAAGAGGATACAGCAGATAAAAAGGAAGAGGAAAGGGAGGGGAACTGCCATTTTTTTCTTAGAAGAATTCTATTAGGCTTGTTGGTAGTATACACCTGTAATCACAGTCTAGGGAAGTGGAGGCACAAAGATTCATGGCTGCATAGTGAGCTTAATGACAGCCTGGTATACACAAGACACTGTATTTACTTACTAGGGTGTGTATAGTTGTGTATACAAGTGCATGTGTGTCACTGCACAACTGGAGGTCAGAGGAAAACTTTGTGTGGTCATTTCTCACTACCTCGTGTGTCTTAGGGATCAAAAATTCTCAGATCACCAAGGCTTGATGACAAGTACCCTTACCTAATTCACCATCATGCCAACCCTTAAGTTTCTTTCTGATTGTTTTTTAAATTTAAAAACATTTTTATAATGGTGTCTTTGTGCTGTACTTATCACAGTACATGTATTAAGAGGACAGCTTTGTGGTGTCCTCTCACCTTTCCACCCAGTGATGGAACTTAGGTTGTGCTGGGATTAAAGGCGTGCATCACCACCGCCTGGCCTCTTTTTTATTATTTTTAAGGTATAATTTGCATGTGGTCATTCACTCTTGAATATGTAGCTCTGCATTTTGTTAAACTCAGACGTAATATGATAAAGAACACTTAAAATACTCTTGTACTGTGAACCTTTTCTTACTCCATGTTTCTGGATTTTTTTAATTTCTCCTTTCCCCTTCCCCCAGCTTTTTCAAGGACTTCTCATATATCCACTTGATTTCATATTTTTTCTCAATCTTTTAAAACAAAATTCCAGCTATGTGCAGTGGTGTGTGGCTTTAATCCCAGCACTCTTAGGGGACAGTTTGAGCTACACAGTGAGTTCCAGGACAGCCACAGCTACATGATGAGATCCTGTCTTAGGAAAGAAAACCATGGAATCTGTTTTGTGTTGGCCGATTATTTCTGAGCATACAGCCTGCCAGCAAGTGTGATTTATGTGCCCAGTGTTGCTTTTTTTAAAGAAAACTCATTTTTCCTTCTACCAATTACCCATTTCAGATAGCTTCTTTGTTGGAAGTAGTAGTACTTCTCCATATTTAGTTTTGTCTGGTTTGAACTAGTCTTATACATGCTGTCACAGTCTCTTGAGCTTAGATGCGTATCAGTTCTCTTGTGTCTGGAAAAGGCTGTTTCCTTGAAGTCATTTTCTACCTCTGGCTATTAAAATCTTTCTGCCTCCTCTTGTGCATAGACCCCTGATCCTTGAGGTTTAACCTTTGTTTTAAAAGTACCTGAGTTTGAGTCAGAAAGTAAGTAATATGAAAGTATTTGCAACATAAGAATCATTTTTTGCTTTTATCTTTTAAGATACCTCGGTGTAGCTTGGGTTGGTCTTGAATTTGTGAACTTCCTGCCTCAGCCTCCAGAGTGCTATGGTTGTCTCCCCCCCCCCTTCTTTAAATCACCATTT
Organism: Grammomys surdaster; assembly: GCF_004785775.1. Classification (NCBI taxonomy): domain Eukaryota; kingdom Metazoa; phylum Chordata; class Mammalia; order Rodentia; family Muridae; genus Grammomys; species Grammomys surdaster. The sequence continues at coordinate 2,904,547 of NW_021621078.1, read as the reverse complement.
ATAATTTATATATTTACTTATTTATTTTTTTTAATGATTATGGGTGTTTTGCTGGCTTGTTTGTCTGTACCTTATTTGCAGAGGAGGAGACTGTTGGAGTCCCTGGAACTGAAATTACTGATGGTTAAGAGCTACCTTGTGTGTGCTAGGAATTGAACCCAGATCATCTAGAAGAGTGATCAGTGCTCTTAACTGTTGTATTCTCTCTCCATAACTGGTTGTTTGGCTATTTATTTATTTATTTATTTTTATATAAGAGTGGGGTAGGGGCAGGGCAGTGGTGACACACGCCTTTAATCCCAGCACTTGGGAGGCAGAGGCAGGTGGATTTCTGAGTTTGAGGCCAGCCTGGTCTACAGAGTGAGTTCCAGGACAGCCAGGGCTACACAGAGGAAACCCTGTCTCGAAAAACCAAAAAAAAAAGAGTAGGGTGGGGAGGTATTCATTCGCAGCACTTAGGAGAGAAAGAGGCAGACAGGTCTCTTTGAGTTCTAGACTTGGTCTGCAGCCAGGAGTTCAGAAACAAAAACAAAGACAAGGTTTCATATAGCCAAGTTAGCCTTGAACTTACTATATAGTTGAGGCTAGCTTCAAATTTTCTATGTAGCTGGTGACAGCTTTGAGTCCTCCTACTTCTTCCTTGAGTGTTGTAATTGCAGGCGTACACCATTAGACCAGACCTGTTTTATGAATCCCAATCCCATTTTATATCCATTTTGTTGCACTTCCATAGTCTTGTCTTTTCCCATAGTTTTATCTTTTACTGATACACTAGTTATTTGTTTGGTTTTTGTTGTTTTCAAGACAGGAACTCTGAGTGTGGCTCTGGCTGTCCTAGAACTCGCTCTGTAAACCAGGACTCCTCTTGAATTGTTAGCATTGTTCTTGAAATGCCATCTCAGCACCTCTACTCTATAGTGTTCTAGAAGACAAGTTTCATGTCATATTCTGCTAAGGAAAAAGGTATCCCTGTATCTGTTACTGGGGGAAAAAGGCAAAAACAAAAAAACCTCAATTCACTTGCCTCTAATTTCTCTTTTAAGGGGGGGGGGGGGAAGGGAGGGTCCTAGGAAGATTTTCCAGATTAGCCTCCTTTTTGTTCTGTTCTCATTTCCAGTCATTATTTGTGTAACACTTTGTAGCCTGCTTCACTGTTCTTCTGAAACTCCCATTTCCATACAATGCCTAGAGTGTCATCACCATTTAAGAAAGCCGTATGTACTGGATGATAGCTTTTGCATAGCTGTGAACCAAAATACCCAAGATAAGAAGACATATTTTGGCTCATGGTTTCAGAAGTGTCAGTCCGTTGCGGTGGTAAACACATAGTGGTAGTAAACTCCATATTCTGTCAGCTAGAAAATAGAGATGTGGCATATAGGAAATATGTCCTAATAATGTCTTCATAATTCTGAATCTGTTCATTAGGTCCCAATCTTCATTAGCTGCTCTAGAACTGCCATCCTAGTCTCATCCACAAGTGTGGTTTCCTAAGTATCATTTATAGCCTTTCCTTTAATGAGCTCTGTTCCTCTTTACTTCAGTTCTTCTCTATAAAAATACTCTGTTCTTGTCTGCTGTCTTTTCTCTTTAGTCTTCTGTAATCCTGATTCTCTGTCACCATAGAAACTGCAACAAATGTTTGTCTTTGCTGTTTAGAAATACTACAAAAGCCTGTTGATGTTTCTGTTTATATTATCCCATTGTAATTGTTTTTCTTTTTTTTTAAAGATTTATTTATTTATTTATTATATGTAAGTACACTGTAGCTGTCTTCAGACACCCATATGAGGGCATCATATCTCATTGTAGATGGTTGTGAGCCACCATGTGGTTGCTGGGATTTGAACTCATGACCTCTTGAAGAGCAGTCAGTGCTCTTAACCGCTGAGCCATCTCTCCAGCCCTTTCTTTTTTTTTTAATTCATTTATTTTATGTATATGAGTATACTGTAGCTGTCTTCAAACACTCCAGAAAAGGGCATCGGATCCCATTACAGATGGTTGTGAGTCACCATGTGGTTGCTGGGAATTGAACTCAGGACCTCTGGAAGAGCAGTCAGTGCTCTTAACTGTGGAGTGATCTCTCCAGCCCCTAATAATTTTTTTTTTTTCAAGACAGGGTTTTTCTGTTTTTGTTTGTTTGTTTGTTTGTTTTTAATAATTTTTCTATATTAGCTAATTTTTCAGATTAAAAGTTACTAGTAGCCAGCAAGTGGTGGCGCACGCCTTTAATCCCAGCACTTGGAAGGCAGAGGCAGGCGGATTTCTGAGTTCGAGGCCAGCCTGGTCTACAGAGTGAGTTCCAGGACAGCCAGGGCTACACAGAGAAACCCTGTCTCGAAAAACCAAAAAACAAATAAAACCAAAAAAGCAAAAAAGTTACTGCTAGTTCATGCTTGATTTTCTTATTGTAGAGCTTCTAACTCAAGTGTGAAAACGGCACACTAAAGTAGTAAATTATACATCTATAGTAATTTTGTGACTTGTGATTTACTTTTAATTTTAGAATAAAGTAATGGCTCTACATAATCTTTTAGGAAGCATGAATTTCCATTCCTTTAATGTATTTGAAAGGCTGGATAGGTAGAAAACTTGTCTTAACATGTTCTAGCTTCCATGAGTAAAATATTTAATACTTCTTACATTGATTTAGCTTCTATTGGCAACTTTTTCTTTTGTAACATGGAATGATATAAAACCTTACACTTTATTTATTTTATTTTATTTTGGTTTTTCGAGACAGTGTTTCTCTGTATAGCCCTGGCTGTCCTGGAACTCACTCTGTAGACCCGGCTGGCCTCGAACTCAGAAATCCGCCTGCCTCTGCCTCCCAAGTGCTGGGATTAAAGGCCTGTGCCACCACTGCCGGCGACCTTACACTTTATAACAAGACAATAAAGCACTGTGGTTGTGGGATATTTGTGTGCTGTAGTAGAAGTAGGCTTATTATTTTGGTTGCTACACTTAGGAGGAAAAGCACATTGGATTTCTGAGCCACAGTAGTTAAGAGAGAAAATCAAACATTTATAAGTTACCTTTGCTCTCTGAGTATTTTAATGTCTATGCTGTATTATAGAATTTTTAAGTGACAACTTTTTGTTTTACTTAGCTTGTCTGCACATTTGCAACTTACATTTACCGGTTTCTTCCACAAAAATGGTAAGTATTTGAATGGAAAAGAGGTTGATTCTGAGTTCTTTGTGTTCTTTTTAAACTGTTTTTTTGTTTTTGTTTTGGGGGAGTTGTTTGTTTTTTGTAAATTAATTTTTATTTCCTGGAGCTTCTTGTTTTTATTTTTTGTTTGTGGTGGATGTTAAACCCATCCCTTTCAGACAAAGCAACTACGTTACCATTGAGCTATACCTATTTCCCCCGATGATGCTTTTCAAACGTAAGTTTAAAAACATAATGATGAAAAATTTTAAATAGTTACCTCAGAAGTTCAGAGGCTGAGGATCTTGGTCTGACCAAGTTTTGTTGAGTTGGTGCTGTGTCATCAGCGTTGCTTTGGTATTGTTTTAAGTTATACAGTAAACAGCTGAAATAACCACTACTGCTAACTCAGTGTAATCATGTCAGTGATTACTAAGAAAATGCATGGTGTTTTATATTAGTTTTAGTAAAAGCTAAAAGCATGTTTGGGAACTTGAGGGTTTTTTTTTGTTTTTTGTTTTTTAATGGCTAAGGGTCAGGCATAGTAGTATATGCAGATAGGAGGCAGAGGCAGGCAGATATGGATGAATTCAAAGTCTACATAGTGAGTTCTAGGCCAGCTGTGACCTCATAGTGAGATCCTGACTCAAAAAAACAAAATCAACTCAAAAAGTGAATATGGAGTCTTTGAGATGGCTCAGCAGATAAACCTGCTGATGACCTGAGTTTGATGTCTCACACTCACATGGTAGAGAACAAATTCCCAAATAAGTTGTCCTCTACCTCTATATTATCAAAAGTAATGCAGTAAGCTTTCAGTAAGAATTCAGTAAGAAAAGTTTAAAGGGCTGAGGAGTAGAGGGTAGTGGTATGACTGCCTAGTAGGCAAGGTCCTGCCTTCTGTCTGTAGCCCTACAATAGTAGATAGGGGGGTTAATAAAGTAATGTGGTAACTGCTTGAAACATGATCCATGGTTTTTATATTACAAACTAAATATCTGATCATGCATATTCTTAGCTAATAGTTTTTAGGCTTTGTCTTAAGTTGCACCTGTTTCGTATATTTTTGGTTTTTTCCTCTTAAACAATTCATAATTATATATAATTCTTATTTTTATTCATCAATTTGTTTTCTGCAGTACTTACGAACTCATTTGAGGTATAATTTTTAAAAATATATTTATTTATATTTTATGTATATGAGTATACTGTTGCCATCTCAGACACACCAGAAGGCGGCACTGGATCCTGTTACAGATGGTCGTGAGCCACCTTGTGTTTTTTGGGAATTGAACTCAGGGCCTTTGGAAAAGCAGTCAGTGCTCTTAAATGCTGAGCCATCTCTCCCGCCCTTGAATTATAACTTTTCCATATTCTTTAGCTTTGTTTCTAGGAACTTATTAAAAACATACATATATTTTTATTATAATGGTATTTTGGGGGATAAAATTTTTCCTTGCCAAATGTGTTAGGACACAGCTTTGATCCCAGCATTCAGTAGACTAGAGTCAGGCAGATCTCTAAGAATTCCAGGGCAGCCACTGATGCATAAGACACTGTCTTAAAATAAAATTAATGGAAGTTTGAGAGAATTAAGATTTTTTTTCTGTTTTTGAAGAAAACCAAAACATACAAACAAACACTTTAAAACCCAGACTAGAACACCAACATTAAGGTTTGTAACATTGCTGGATGTGGTGGCCTGTGCCTGTGTCTACAGCTCCCCCACCTGGGGGGAGGCCTAGGTCTGAGGATCAGAAGTTCCAGGCCAGCCTGGCTTACGTGAACCTGTACCAAACAAACAAAATGCCTAAAATAGTAGTAATTGAGAGATCTGAGAATGAATTTATACACTTTGTTACGGCTCCATTCTCATGGTGAGCATTGTGTTAGCAATCTTTTTATTAGACACTGGATTATTTTTGCTGTCTTAAAGTACTTTTATTGAATTACAGTTTTCTTCAGTATACCCTGCATAAAAGGGATGAAATGGGTTTGTTTTGTTTGTTTGCTTGTTTTTCTAGTGCTTTTTGTTACTGGTTTTTCTTTGGTTTGGATGCTAGATATCAAACCAGAACCTTAAGCATGCTAGGGAAGCAGTCAACCCCTGAGCAATGCCCACAGCCCAAGAAGACTGATTTGTATGCCAAAAGAAGGTTACCTAAAAATCTAAGAAGCAAGCCGGGCGGTGGTGGCGCACGGCTTTAATCCCAGCACTTGGGAGGCAGAGACAGGCGGATTTTCTGAGTTCGAGGCCAGCCTGGTCTACAGAGTGAGTTCCAGGAGAGCCAGGGCTGTATGGAGAAACCCTGTCTCGAAAAACCTAAAAAAAAAAAAAAAAAATCTAAGAAGCAAAAGAAAAGCTGTGAGATATATTTATCATCATCATCATTATTATTATTATTAATGTTAATGATCTGCCACTAGTTTTGCATATTTACTGAAGTTTAGTGTTTAAATATTTAGGTTTGAACTAATACTATTCAGAATTTTAAAGTAGATAAAAAAATAAAGTGGATAATAAGCAGTCTTTGCTTTGTTGTTTAATCCAAAATTGTAGACTCTACACTCAAAACTACAATTTCTAAGTTTTGTAAGCTGAAGCATCGCCAAGTAGTAAATAACAGTTTTAAGTTTTCCTATTCACACTGAGATTAGTCCTGTCTTGCTCTCTCGTTGAAACAAGGTCTTATTATATAGACCAGGCTGTCCTGAAACTCTTAAGAGATCTGCCTTCCTCTACCTCCTCAGTGCTGGGAATAAAGATGTGTACCACCATGGTCCCACTAAGTAAATGTTCTACTAATGGATTTTGGGAGAAGGAAAATACACTAAACTTTTTGGTGTAATTCTCTATAACTATTTAATCAAGCTTCCTGCTAAGAAGCTTTGACTGCTTTTGTCAGTTTTGAAGAGAAGATTCTCTGTACTATCATAAAAATAAATGCAAAATTTTCAAGTGAGATATAATCAGTAAATAGATTTACTGTAAATTAAGATAATTGAGCTGTCTTACTCAAATTGAAAGACAAATCAATCTGAATATATCTGAATATATCTGAATATTTGTATATCTGAATATTTGTCTTATGAAAAGTTGATTTATTTAAAAGAATGGAGCTACAAGTCTGGAGCTGAATTTGGGAGGGTGTGTTTTCCTTGTAGGAAGCCTTTTTTGAAAGATTCGTTTGTTTGTTTGTTTTGTTTTGTTTTGTTTTGTTTTTCAAGACAGGGTTTCTCTGTGTGTCCCTGGCTGTCCTGGAACTCATTCTGTAGACCAGGCTGGCCTCAAACTCAGAAATCCGCCAGCCTCTGCCTTCTAAGTGCAAGTGCTGGAATTACAGGTGTGTGACACCACTGCACGGCTTTGAAAGATTCTTTAACATAGGAAAAAATTTTTTTCTTTGTTATGTATACATTAAAAAAATTTTTAAGACATTGGTTTTTCTATTTAGATAAGCCATCACAAAACTCCGAAAATGAACAAAATTCTGTTACCCTGGAAGTCCTGCTTGTGAAAGTTTGCCACAAAAAAAGAAAGGTAATGTATAAAATACTAGTAGATGTTTCTCCATATCTACTAAATTTGTGAGATACTTTTAAACCTTAGAAATAAGAACTGTGTTGAGACTGCACATGATGGCATATACCTTTAGTCCCAGCAATTGGGAAGCAGAGGCAAGCCAAGTCCACATAATGAGTTCCAGGCTTGCCAGAGCTACATAGTGAGACCATGAGAGAAGGATGGGGAGAGAATTACTTTGGTAGCTGACTTTTGCTTATGTAGTCTGTTGCCACCCTCCCTCATGTTTCCCCTGGTCTGAGCATCTGTACAAACATTATCCAGTAGGAGCCATAGGAACAAGCTATGGTTTTAGGACAGATTCAGCTGCTGATACCATTTAGTCTCATAGGTTGTAGCTACTAGTACATTAGTATGCACCATGTATGTATGTATGTATGTATGTATGTATGTACGTACGTACGTATGTGGTTGTGAGCCTAGTCTTTAATGATCAAACCGTTTCTCCAGCACTAAAGGATTACTTCTTTTATTGTACTGAGTAAAAGCTTTTACTGTCAGCATTATCAGCCATTAACTTATTAATACATTGCTTCAGATTTTATTTAAAAAATAAAGTCATTTCATCATAGAAACAGTTGTCACAGTGCTAAGTGTCCTGAGCAACCCACTAAAACCTACAGGTTGTACTCTTAGTAGACTTAAGTCCTTGAGTCTCTTTTATTAAAGGCAGGAAAAGTCATGAGGCTATGATACAAATACGTCTTTCTTTTTTTTAAAGGGAAGTTCTCCCCATTATTATCTAGCCACTTTCTTTTTTAAAAAAAGTATTTATTTTATGTCTAAGAGTCTCTGTCACTGTCTTCAGACACACCAGAAGAGGGCATCAGATCTCATTACAGATGGTTGTGAGCCACCATGTAGTTACTGGGAATTGCACTCAGAACCTCAGGAAGAGCAGTCAGTGTTTTTAACCTCTTGAGCCATCTTTCCAGCCCCAAGTTACTTCTTTCTTTCCAAAGAGGATGGTTGTGTGTGTGTGTGTGTGTGTGTGTGTGTGTGTGTGTGTGTCCCCGTCCAGTAAGCACGTGAGTGATTGAGGGTTTTTTTGTTACTGTGTGTTAATTAGATTGTACCTCTGTATGATTACACCTTAAGCAGAAGTTGAACAATATAGAGCTCCTGCTGGTCATGCTCTCCCAGATGGAGACCTAAAAGGGAGAAGACTGGGTTGGATGATAGGAGGCCCTTACGTAACATACCATAATTAGTCCTACTTAACCCCCATAAAATTTATGACTATAGTAAGGTGCAATTTTTTTTTTGTTTGTTTTTGTGTTTTTGTTTTTCGAGACAGGGTTTCTCTGCGTAGTCCTGGCTGTCCTGGAACTCACTCTGCTCTGTAGACCAGGCTAGCCTCGAACTCTTGAACTCAGAAATCCGCCTGCCTCTGCCTCCCAAGTGCTGGGATTAAAGGCGTGCGCCACCACCGCCCAGCTGTAAGGTGGAATTTTAAAATACATTATTTATGAGGAAAAACCTGTAGTTATATGTATGTTTCAGCAAAATATAACAACTAAACATCTTTGAAGAAGTACATAGCCAACTGTTTATTTTAGTCATTTGTGAAATCTAGAGCTTAAGATATGGGTGAGACTTAGATTTCTCATGTAGAGTAGAATTTTCTTTTTATCCCTAAGTATAGATTTCTCATACACACACACACACACACACACACATACATATATATATATATATATATAATCAGTATATCTGTGTACCATGTGCGTGCCTGGTGCCTGAAGAGACTAGAAGATAACATCTGATTTTCTAAAACTTGTGAGCCGCCATGTAGGTGCTGGGAATCAAACATGGGTCCTCTGGAAGAGCAGCCAGGGCTGTTTTCTACTGAGCCATCTCTCCAGTCCCCATTTTTATTTCTTTAAAAGAAATTACTAAATTGGTGTATAGACACATATTTATAGTCCCACCACAAGGAAGTTAGCAGCACATCTTTGAGGCCAACCTCCTGATTAAAATATAGTCACCACATAAGATGCACTATTTTTTTCTCCTATACTCCCACATAATTATGCAGTGACTGCATTGTTCAGGTGATTGCTGTCTCTTCTCTTAAGGAATATATGAAGAAGATAATGGATTTACTGTTTTGTAGTAGCATTTATATGTATTTTCCTTTTGTTTGTTTGTTTGTTTTTTGTTTTTTTTTTCTAGTGTATTTTCCTTTCCTGATGGTCCCCATTTATTACACAAAATAGAAAATTAAGGGAAATGTTGAAGTTGGAGGAGTTTAAACATGTCTTCTGATTTCTGTTTTGTTTTTGTTTTTTGGGTACTTTTTGGGTTTTGTTTGTTTGCTTGTTTTGTTTTTGTTTTTCAAGACACAGTTTCTAAGTGTAGCCTTGGTTGTCCTGGAACTCCCTGTGTAGACATGTTTCAAACACAGAGATCTACTGCCTCTGAGTGCTGACAGTAAAGGCACGAAGCGTCGTTGCTCAATTTTCTTTTCCTTTTTCTTTTTTAGTACTTGGGATTGAACCCAAGAACTCATAGATATTCTACCACTGACCTAGGCCCTAACAGTTTCTTTTTCCTTGTATTTCTAGTTATTTTGTTTATGTTTTAGGTTTTATTTTACTCATCTATTTTGAAGAAAAGTCTTACTATAGTTGTTGCTGGTTCCAACTATACAGCCCAGGATGACCTTGTATTCTGGTCCTCCACCTGTACCACCATTGCCTGTTCAGACAGTGCTTGGGCCTGAGCACAGCACTCGTGGCCTTGTGCATATGGGGGAAATTCTGCCAGCTGCACTACCTTCCCAGTCCTGTTTTATTTATTTTTCCTATTGCTGGTAGTTGAACCCAAAGCTTTGTAAGTATTGGCAAGTGCTTTAATCACTAATCACTGTTTTGTACTTCTAGGCCCCATATCTCTATCCCAGCCCATTTATTCCGTGTTCGTAATACAAAACTTGGAAATAATTTTAGCTCAATACTGGATAAATTGTATCATCATTTTCATTATATTGTACCAGTCTTCAATTGCTTTAATAGTGGGAATCTTAACTGTTCAATTTTAATTTTGCTTCCTAATTTTCAACAGTATATTGTTTTAACATTCCATTTTGTAATTGTGGCTTATACTGTGTTTCTTATAGCTATGATTTTAAGTTTTAAGTATAATTTATTCTTGTTGATATGTAAGTATAATTTATGAATCTTTACTTTGCAGGATGTAAGTTGTCCAATAAGACAAGTTCCTACTGGTAAAAAGCAGGTGCCTTTGAATCCTGACCTCAATCAAACAAAACCAGGAAATTTTCCATCCCTGGCAGTTTCCAGTAATGAATTTGAACCTAGTAACAGCCATATGGTGAAGTCTTACTCATTACTGTTTAGAGTAACTCGTCCAGGAAGAAGAGAATTTAATGGAATGATTAATGGAGAAACCAATGAAAATATTGGTAATTTTATTTCTGTAATTTCACTAGGTTTTGTTATCAAATTAAAGTGGTCATCAAAAAATGTATGAATTAGCATTTCTTCATGATATTTAGAATTATGTATAAAGTCACCCCCCCCCTTTTTAACACCTTGACTTTCTGCTGGGCATGGTAGTTTCCTTTAATCCAGTGCTTAGAAGGCTGAGTCAGTAGACCATGAGTTTGAGGCTAGCCTGGGCTACATAATGTAACAAGGCATGGTCTCAAGAACAAAGTAAACCAAATAGTAATCAAATAAATTATAACAGCTCATCAACACCTTGTTTCTTTCCAAAGTTGGAAAGACTGTTAATCTTACTTTACTGGAAATTGACCTGATGCCTTCCAGTCTGGGTGTCTACTCACCGCTTAGGTTAACCATGAGCTTTTTCCCTTTTTGCCTGCCTGTTTCCCCCTTCTCCTGCACCTCTCTCCATTTCTTTATATCTGTCTTCTTACTTTCATTTTTGTCTTGATATATGGTCTCATCATTGCCTAGGCTGGTCTCAAACTGGACTCAAATGATCCTTTAAGCTCAGCTTTCAAAATGCTGGGACTATAAGTGCATGACAATGTGCTATTTTAAACATGAGCAGTATAATACATATTAGATATTGATCCCTGTACCCATTTCTTTATTTTTCCAGCAGATCTGAATTCATCTTTGAGGTAATCATTCAATTGATATATAGGTGCTGCCATTACGAAGATAATTAAACAAGCAGTGCTATTCTCAGAAGGTTTACAACTCAGATTAGTAGAGAGATAAGAATTTAAAAATTGCATTGAAATGACCAGTTGTATAATAGAGGTACATGTGAGGTATTGTTTGAAACTTAAAATGAGATGGAAAGATGGCTCTGGTTTAGAGACTTGTTGATTATACAGAGGGCCCAGGTTTGGTTACCATCAACCATGTGGGTTGATTGTTGTGTATAACTCCCCTTTTAAAGGATCTGATTCAAGCTCTTAAGGGCACTATATGCATGTGGTACATAAACATAAATGCAAGCAAAAGCACTCCTACATATAATGTAAAATCAGATTTCTCTTAAAAGTTTTTTTATATATAATGGAACTCTTGAGTGGTGATGAGAGACCTGTCTAGCATGAGTCATTCTAAACAAGCTAACATTTGCAAAGGTAAATTCTGATAGTAATGTTAGGAAGTAAGGGCAGACCCAGCTGAGTTGTAAGGCCTGTAGTCCCAGCTCCCAGTACACCAAGTCCTAGAGACTTGAGTTGAAGGCCAGCCAGTGTATAGCCATTTCCAGACCAGCCTGGGATATATTGTGAGATCATGTTGTAGACAAAGGATGGATAAAAGTATATGTTAAAAGTATAAAGGTGAGGCAGGGGAGCCTCTGTATTAAAACACTATTGTAAAGTAGGACAGACAGTGCTGGTATATGCCTTTGATCCCAGCACCCAGGAGGCAGAGACCAGTGGAACTCTGTGAGTTCAAGCCCAGTCTGGTCTACAGAGTGAGTTCCAGAATAGCCAGGGCTACATAGAGAAACCCTGTCACAAATAAAACAACAAATTTTTTGCAATTTGTACTTCTTGTGAGTAATTGGTCTTTTTGTTGTTTTTTTGTTTTGTCTTCTTAATTCAGATGTCAGTGAAGAACTTCCAGCCAGAAGAAAACGAAATCGTGAAGATGGGGAGAAGACATTTGTTGCACAAATGACAGTCTTTGACAAAAACAGGTAATAGTGATGGGCAAATAAGGCTTCAGTACTAGTCTGCAAATGCTTTTATTCTGAAGCAGAATGACAGTGATATTGCTTCTGTTTGTTTTCTTCTAATTACTTTAAAAACAAATTTGCAAATACTATTTTTTTATCATAGCAGAGTACTGAGTCCCTCATTTGTTTAGTCAAGAAGTTTTGGTGTTTTTTTTTTTTTTTTTTGGTTTAAAACAGGGTTTCTCTGTGTAGCCCTGGCTGTCCTGGAACTCACTCTGTAGACCAGGCTGGCCTTGAACTCAGAAATCCTCCTGCCTCTGCCTCCCAAATCAAGAAGTATTTTCTGAGTATTTACTCTTTGACAAAAACTTCTAAACTGAGAGGAAGCACAAAATCCCTGTCTTCGTGCTTCTAATATAGGCTATAGACAACTCTATAAAAATATCAATAAATGCTGTGAAGAAATATTAGCAAGTAAGTGGTTATTGTGTATATTGGAGATAGTGTTTGAACACAGGCCTAAATGAAATGGTTTCTAGACATGTCTTAGCAGCTAAAGCTATAGTCCTGTATGACCATGTATACATTTGGCACAGAATATCAAGGAGTGAAACATCTTAGTATAGGAAAAAGAAGATGTAGGAAATACATTAAAAAAAAAAAAAAAACCGCCGGGCAGTGGTGGCTCACGCCTTTAATCCCAGCACTTGGGAGGCAGAGACAGGCGGATTTCTGAGTTCGAGGCCAGCCTGGTCTACAGAGTGAGTTCCAGGACAGCCAGGGCTACACAGAGAAACCCTGTCTCAAAAAAAAAAAAAAAAAAAAAACCAACATTTTTTTTTACAGATCACTGAAGAATGGTACCTGAGGTGTTATGACTTCTTATACTAGGTTGATTGCTGGTGCTTAGCAATATAATTGAAGATAATACATTTTAAAGTCAGATTTGATTGTAGATCAATGTGTTCAGTTGAAAACACCTGGGGGTAAGGCTGTAGCTCAATCACAGAGAGCTAGCGTAACATATGGATGACCTGGGATTGATCCCCTGTTATTTGAGGAGTCGTGGTATTGCTCTTAGTAAAGAAATATTTTATGAACCACAGTCTTAATGTATCATGTTAATGTTAGATGTATCAAATTTTTTTCTTGTAATCTCACATTGAGGTCTTCTGAGAGAATAACCCAAATTTATAAACCATGTAGAGAGAGTTTGAAATACTGAGCAAAAGTAAGAAACTTAAGACTTTGAGACAACAAAGGCTACTATAACCGCAGTGAAACTATGGTACACAGATGTTGTAGCACATGCCTATAATCCCAGTTACTTCAGAGACTGAAACAAGTAGGTTTTCTTGAACACAGGTTTTCAAAGCTAGTCTCCAAAAAAAAAAGTAACTAATGAGAAAATTACTTTGAAATCATATGTTGAAAGTTCTTATTTCTCTGATATAAAACTATTGTGTAGGTCTTAAAGGCCTAAGGAATGTGAAATAGATCAAGTTAGATGCTAGCCTGTGCTTCCTAAAAGGTAAGACCTCTGAAATAAAAGTATACTAAGGTGTTGATAAAGCACTGTTCACAAGAGTGAGGGACAAAGGCTTCCTAACACGTTAGAGGTTGAGTGGTTTGGATGTGGCTGTCAAATGAGCAACCACAATGTAGACTATCTTGTAGCCGTGTAAGAGCATGAAGGAACCACAATGTAAACTATCTTGTAGCCGTGTAAGAGCATGAAGGAACCACAATGTAGACTATCTTGTAGCCGTGTAACAGCATGAAGGAACCACAATGTAGACTATCTTGTAGCCATGTAAGAGCATGAAGGAAATGTCTTTTAAATTTGATAGTGCGTGATTGTATTTCCCATTAAAGTGACAGGTTTTGCAAAGTCCAAAGTTAATTATTAAAAGAAAATTGAATTAACTCTTGTTACACCTAAATTCAAGTAGTAGAGTGTGGAGACAAGAAGACCAAAAAAACCTTAACACTCAGCAGTTGTTTGATACTAAAGAATCAGGCTCTAGTGATTGGATTTACTTGGTAGGTTTTGCTATTGGTATTGTTCTTAAGGCAGGATACTTAATATTTCTGTCTTGTATTCCTTTTCTGAAAGCTGCAGCACCTTGATGTAAGGTTGTGGGAAGTTAAAGGAACAGTTTTCAGTCCAGTGCCTGTCACACAATAAAGTAGTCAGTACATCTTAGGTATCATCATCTAACAGGACCTCTGAGACTGAAGAAAAGCTGATTGTTCCTGTGTACAGTCAGCTGTTAGCACAATAAAGGAATGGTTTTTAAAATAGTAGTGAATGCCAATGCTTAAGCATGGAAATAATATATAAATCATACAATACATGAACAAGTCCACACATGTTAAAACTATGCTGTATAACGTTCTTGATTGTTTGATTTATTATTTACTAAGCACCTGTATGTGCCAGGTTCCCTTAGGTATCTTTAGTTCACAGGTTTGTCGTTTATATCATCAGTTTACTGAGCAAACATGAAAATAACAATTGCAGTTCAAACACTGACGTGCATACTTTGTAATGATTCCCTATAGGGAGAATTGTAGCATTGCTGTTGTCCTGATTTCAAAAGCATGAAATCTGCACAGTTGGTTTATACTTAATGCATAAAATTAACTAGGTTTTAAGACAGGTATATTAAGTCTGTGTAGCTACAGTAGTTCAAATGTCTATTTATATAGTTTTTGTGAGTTAGGCATGGGTAATGTGCACATATAATCCCAGCACTCTAGGTAGTTGGATTCCATTGAGTGTATATATAGTGTAGAGAGACCCTGTTTCAGAAAAACAAAAAACAAAGCCAAATTTCCGGCAAGTGTATCAACATAAATATAAACATTCCACAAATTTAGGAAAAAATGTTGGTATATGTTAGTAAACATATGTGCTGAAGAATATACTTCTGGGTGTATATTACTCAAAGAATGCCTAACATTTTTCTTTGGTTAATATTACTTTTGTCAGATCTGGATTGTAGATAATTTAAAATACTGCTATGTATGTAAGCTAATATATCAGTTTAATGCTTTTTAGAGTGTAGGCTTTGTAATACACAGGTTACTTTATAATGTGTGTGTTCCTACCAGGCGTTTACAGCTTTTAGATGGAGAATATGAAGTAGCCATGCAGGAAATGGAAGAATGTCCAATAAGTAAGAAAAGAGCAACGTGGGAGACTATTCTTGATGGGAAGGTATCGATGACTTAGACACTGAACACACTTATGGTTGTCAACTCTTATTTTGATTAATGTTTTCTTTCTCAAATGGAAATTGTATTTGAAATAGGGAGTCTTTGTTTTTGTGTAGCCCTGGCTGTCCTTGAACTCAGCAATCTACCTACCTCTGCTTCCCAAATGCTGGGATTAAAGGCATGTGTCACCATTGCCAGGCAAGAGTATATATTTTAAGAGAAAACTTAATAGATTTATTTGTAAACATATTGTATATCAAAACTGCGTAAATATAATCAATGGCTGTGTGTAAGGCTGTTGGAGACGTGAGATTATGTGACAGTCATTGTAATTGATGAATTACTGCAGGATAGGTGTGAGATTGAAGCAGGTGGCTAGATACGAGTTAAAGGCTTATGGAGACCAAAGATGGAGTTCTCTTATTAGGTGATTTGGGGAATCAGCAGACATCTGAGATAATTACTGTCCCCAAACCAAAGAAGCACAAGCAAACACGTCAGGAGCAGTCAAAAGGAAGTCACCACGTGTTAATGTTCTAACCTCTTGGGTCAAAGGTGTGCACCATGACACCCAGCCTTGTTTTGCTTTTTGAGGGAGATTTTTCTTGAAAATTTGTTTTCTGCCCTTGAGAAATCTGAGCCTAATTCCAGTTCATAGGAATCTCAGAGGAAAAAGATCTGAAAGTCTGTTTTGTATCAGTTGTTTTCACATAGTAATGAGTCAGCTTTTGTTGTAAGCAGCTGCCCCTTGATACTGCCTAACCTTTCCATTTCTCTAGTGCTGATGTATTCATTCCATATATGATTTGACTAGTCTTGTTGGTTTTTGGACTTGAAAAGTTAAATGTATTGGGCTGGAAAGATGACCCAGTGTTTTAAGAGTGTGTACTGTTCTAGAGGACCTGATCAGTTCTCAGCACCAATATTGGGTTCAAGACTCAACTCCATGGTATTTATCTCATGCCCTCCTCTGGCTTTCTTTGGCACTGCACTGAAGCACATATCACAGCTGTGCACACATGTGCATATGCATTATTTTAAAATTAAAGGTTGAAAAGTATTGATTTTAAATAAATCCACATTGGCATATCATAATGAGTATCTTCATTTATTTCTGCAATATCTTTGATGTCATCATAACTCTTCCCTATTTTATTTATTGTTTAGAGGCTGCCTCCATTTGAAACATTTTCTCAGGGACCTACATTGCAATTTACTCTTCGATGGACAGGAGAAACCAACGATAAGTCTACAGCTCCTGTTGCCAAGCCTCTTGCCACTAGAAATTCGGAGAGCCTTCATCAAGAAAATAAGCCTGGTTCTGTTAAACCTGCACAAACTATTGGTAAAAATACTGTTGCTATCTAAATCGTGGTTTTAATGTTTAGGCTTAGAGTAACTCAGTTGTGCTTTTGTTGTGTTTAATTATTCAGGAAATACTGTTTGTCTTATAAAGTAGCCATATTATTAGCTGTGGTTAAGTTAGAGTTTGCCTATATTAAATATAAAGTTCTCTAGAACCTTTGTGATGGATGTTTCTGGGAATTTAACTTTGTCTTTAACATTTCAGCAGTATGATATGTATTGTTTACTACCTTCAGGTATGTCTGTAATTATCCTTGTGTCAATTTAGAACACATTTCTACACTAATTTGCCACAGATAAGAAAGTGATTGGTTTTCAATGCATTTTTTAAATGTAAGCATTGAGTTACATAGAATATTTGCCTATTGTGATCGATCAAGGCCCTGTGTTCAAACCCCTGTTCTGCACCTAAAGCACAGGTACAGATAGGATAAGAGCTCTGCTGTATTAAGTCCTAATTTAAGATATTTTAAGTCCGTCTCATAAGAACACTGCTCTTGATTTTAGAACATCTAGGCATTTTTATCTCTCAGAAGAGGGAATATTTCTCTTTGTTGTATGGTCATGTGCAATTGTTACATGCATAAAAGATCAGGTGTGGCCCACAGTAGATCCTTTTAATCTCAGCAGGAAGAGGCAGGTTCAAGACGTCATAGAGCTGATACTGAGATCCTGTCTGCTTTCTACACACGCCTGACAACCTGAATTAGTTCCCAAATCTCACATGGTAGAAAGATAGAACTGACTCCTGAAAGTTGTCCTCTGACCTCCACACACGTGCCCTGGTACTTGGTACTTAGGAATCTCAGGGGAGAAGCCCAAAATTCTGGCTGTTGTGTGTCAGGTGTTTCCACATGCCAATAAATAGTTCAGCTTTAGTAAGTACTTGCTACTTCATAACACTTCATTTAACAAGTGTTAAAACAGGCTTGAGAGATGGCTCAGCAGTTAAGAGCACCAGCTGCAAGTGTTAAAAATTATACACAAAGATAAATAAAATTTAAAAGGTAAAAAAAGCAATAACCTGTGTCATGGGAAACATTTCCTAAGTAATTCATGCTTTGGGCACTTCTCTTAAGCTAAAGAAATGGATAAAAGAATTACAGGGAAACTAGTAAACAAAGCTCGACGACAGGAGATGTGATAGTAATGATGTGCAGTCATTAGTTTTGTCCCACCCATTACTAAAATGTTTGACATTAAGTCTGATGAAATATACTAAAATCTTGAAGGATGATTATTTTGGGTGTTGTGGTGATTTTAAAACAATCAGTTTTCACTTTCTAATAACCAGTCAAAACCACAATCAGGGCTAGGTTTGAACCTCAGCGACAGAGCAGGTGACTGGCATTTGGGAGGGCCTGCGTTCAACCACAGCTCCACCCAAAACAAAGCAAAAATACCTGTGACTTCAGAAAACTTTGTGGTGACTCTGAGTTATTTTTGTTATGGTTTAGGATATCAAAGGAGTTCTTTGGGTCTTTTGGGTTTTATTTTAATGGTTTTTGTTTTTTAAGGGAAAAAAAGCGAAGTCCTCCCACTCCCGGGGTGGTGTGATGTATGTTTTTAATCCAAGCTCATGGGAGTCAGAGACAGGTGGATATACAGAGAGAATCCCTATGGGTTGCAATAAAGACTTTTCGTTATCAGTTGAAGTGAACAGAAATACCACAATTATATATCTTTGTTTAATAATTTTGGCAAGATACTTTATAAAAGAGAATCTTTCGTCAATTAAGCCTGTGTATATTTTCAGCTGTTAAGGAGACAGTGACTACAGAGCTGCAAACAAGAAAAGAAAAGGATAATTCAAATGAAAATCGCCAGAAGTTAAGAATATTTTATCAGGTAAATGCAACTGATTGGTCTAATAAATGTATCATGAAATACATTTTTCGTAGGTAGTATCTGAATGTTTTTCAGTGGTATGTTTTAGAAGTACTAAGGAAACAGTGCTTAGAAATGTGCAAATTGTCAGCTTGACACTTTTTGTTTTTTAGTTCCTTTATAACAATAATACAAGACAACAGACCGAAGCCAGAGATGACCTGCACTGCCCGTGGTGCACTCTCAATTGCCGGAAGCTGTATAGCTTACTCAAGCATCTAAAACTCTGCCACAGCAGATTTATCTTCAATTATGTAGTAAGTAGGTTTTCATTTTGTTTGCCAATAGTACACATCACACATAACAACCTTAGATAAAGGGCAGTTTGCATGTAAACAGCAAGAAGTTCTGCCCAGGTTACAGTGGGTGATTCAGGTCGCTGTATTTATTTTGCATAATAGTATTTGCATATATCATATATTCACTGAATATACTTAAGGAGAATTTTCTTCTCGATTAAGAAAAATAAGTCTCCAGACCAATAAATTAGACCATTAGCATTTTAATTCACTTTTTTGCAGGGATTTTGTTTTGTGAGACCAGATCTTATTCTGTAGCTAGGCTGCCTTGTTTTCCTGTCTGCCTTCCAAGAACTAGGATTGAATATGGAGCCATAGAGCCTACCCTGCATATTTTTTTTAAGTCTTTAGGTATGCTTTTTCATCAAGCTGATAATACTTGGTTTATTTGAGTTCTCACATTAAAAATCCATAACTATTTTAATTAAGTTAAAAGAAGTAATAGGTGTTTTATAAAGCATTATTAATATCTTCTTTTTCTAAACACCCTTTTTTGTTTTCATTTTCTTTATAGTATCATCCAAAAGGTGCTAGGATAGATGTTTCTATCAATGAGTGTTATGATGGCTCCTATGCAGGAAATCCTCAGGATATACATCGCCAACCTGGATTTGCTTTTAGTCGAAATGGACCAGTAAAGAGAACACCAATCACACACATTCTTGTGTGCAGGTAGGCAGGCAGCTTATGCTCTTGTCTTTTATTTTTTATAGATTGGTGTGTGTGTGCCTGTGTGTGTGCCTGTGTGTGTGCTCGCACATTCGTGTAGACAGATAGGAGAGAAACAGATGAATTTGTTCAAGTTGGTTCCCTCCTTCTAATATATGTCCCATGGATTGAATTTAGGCAGTCAGGCTTAGCAGCATGTGCCCTACTTTTATTGACATGAGAATAAATAAAAAAGGGGTTCGAGAAAAAGTATTTTGGTAGAATCCTCATTTCAGTATTTATCGGTGAAGTAGTATACTTCATATTTTGAGACAAGGTTTCTCTGTATAACAACCCTGGCTGTCCTGGAACTTCCTTTATAGACCAGACTGGCCTGGAACTCAAAAGAGATTCACCTGCTTCTGCCTCCCAAGCACTGGATTAAAGGTGTGTGTGCCACCATGCCTGAGTGACAATTTTTTTTTTTTTTTTTTTTAAACATTTATTTATTTATTATATATGAATACACTGTAGCTGTCTTCAGACACACCAGAAGAGGGCATCAGATCTCATTACAGATGGTTGTGAGCCACCATGTGGTTGCTGGGATTTGAACTCAGGACCTCTGGAAGTGCAGTCAGTGCTCTTAACCACTGAGCCATCTCTCCAGCCCGAGTGACAATTTTTAATGTTGCCACTCCTACATTGATTTGTGGTCTTGAAGAATTTCCCTCGTTGGGGCTGGCAAGATAGAGCTGAATGATTCAAATTAGTTGCTCTTGCAGGAGACCTAGGTTTGTGTGCATACAGACACAATAACCTACAAAAATGTGATATACTCTATTTGGATAATGTAAATGAATCTATCTCTGTAGTAGTGTAATGTCTTATAAGCGATGCTATGCCAAGATAGCCAATTATTTCTCCCTTAACTGAGCTTTGTAATACATTTTTTTTTTAAAGATTTATTTACTTATTTTATTATGAGTACACTGTAGCTGTCTTTGGACACACCAGAAGAGGGCATCCAATCTCACTATGGATGGCTGTGAGCCACCATGTGGTTGCTGGGATTTGAACTCAGGACCTCTGGAAGAGCAGTCAGTGCTTTTAACCGCTGAGCCATCTCTCCAGCCCCCTTAATTGAGCTTTGTAACTATGCAATAGTGGTGAATTTACAGTGTCAGTTTTGTCTTCTGAAATGAAAGCTTTGTTTTCATAAAACCTAAAAATCAGAATTTTTGGTTAAATGTGTATCTGTAACTATTCTATTTTTCTACTTTGTGTTAGTATATTTATAGTATATATATTGGGCGAAGATATGTAATGGCTCAGCCATTAAAGGTTAGGCTCACAACCAAAATAATATATAATAATATATGCCTTTGAGACAGTTTCACTATGTAACACACTACATTTACATATGTATATGAGTATATGCCTTGTACATGTGGATGCCCAAGAAGTCAAAAGAGGGAGTCAGATCCCCTGCAGCTGGAATACCAGCAGTTGTGATATGCCCCATGTGGTACTAGGATCCTCTGCAAGCCCACTGCACCATTGAACTATTTTTCCAGCTCCCTCAAATGTTTCCTTTTTTTTGTTTTGTTTTTATTGTGTCTGTTTTTGGCTTTGGGTTTTTTGTTTGGTTTAGTTTGGTTTGGTTTGAGGTTTTTTTGGATAGGATTTTTCTGTGTAGCCCTACTTGTTCTGGAACTCAGGATGTAGACCAGTGTAGACATAAATGTTTTGCAACCTACTTTTAATAAGGATTCAACCTCTCCACTGGCCCACTACCCAGCAGAGGTAATGGAAAAGAAAAGTTATTAGGATGTGCAGGGAAGTGGACCTGTTCAGCAATATTCTTTAGGGGCAGGCTTGATCTTCTTTGGTAGCAGTTCAGCCCTGTAGCAAACACCAAATATGATTCAGCAGCTATAGTCTAGTCCTTTCAGCAAGCAGACACCAGGCAGCTGTAGTTCAGTCCTGAAGAAAACACCAGGCTCACCACCATCTGCCTAAGGCAAGGCCCTGGAAGAAGCAAACTCCTGCAGGAACCCCTTGAGCAGTTCTTGGGCAAGTTTCTCTCAATGGCAACATTACCACAGGTTGATCTCAACATAGCTATGTAAGGTGAACCAATACATTGGTGAATTTAGGGAATAATATCAAGGTGGAGCAAACCAAAGCTCATTATTCATCTCCCACTTCCTGTGGGGTCCTATGAAGCGTTCTTTCATGTGTTTGCTTTAGCAAGACATCCTTTCATCTGTGTGCCCCAGCAAAACATTATTTGACATAACTAACTTTCCAAAGAAAGTAGAAGTTTCCACTTTAGAGCAGACTGACCCTGAACTCAGAGACCAGCTTGCCTTTGCTTCTAGAATGCTGGGATTGAAGGCATACCCCACCCCACTTTGCCCCCTTGAATATTTTTTTTAATGTGTCCTACCTAACAATTTATTAATTTTCCTTATAAACATTTTTTGTTTGTTTATTTGCTTTTTAAGACAGGGTTACTCTGTGTCCTAGAACTTACTGTGTAGACCAGATTGGACTTGAACCTGGAGATCTGCCTGCCTTTGGCTCCTGAATTTACTTGGAGTAAAGATGTGGGCAACCCCTGCCAGGCTCTTGGATAGATCTTCAATTTTTTTGTTTTTGTTTGTTTTAAGTTTTTCATACCCAGAAAGACATTGTTTTCTTTGAAACTTTGTTTAATATGTAGAACTGGGGCTATACAGACAGGTTGGTCTCTGGTTCTTGAGGAGTGGGGAAGGGGAGTTATGTGTTATGTTCATTTTGCATTATATATTGAAAAAAAATAGTGTGAGAGAGTGCTGCTTCAAGTACTATTATGTTCTTCATTTTACAAAATAGTAACACTACAGATACTATCTCGTGTTCAGTGTCATATTTGTGTAAACTTTGTCTTGTTTGATCTCTTGATTTCATTAGGCCAAAACGAACAAAAGCAAGTATGTCGGAGTTTCTTGAATCTGAAGATGGAGAAGTAGAGCAGCAAAGAACATACAGTAGTGGCCACAACCGTCTCTATTTCCACAGTGACACCTGCTTACCTCTCCGGCCACAAGAGATGGAAGTAGATAGTGAAGATGAGAAAGATCCAGAATGGCTGAGAGAAAAAACCATTACTGTAACTACCTTTTTTCCTCCTCCCCAGCACCACTCATACAACTTTTATAATTGTCATTTACAAAGCTATTTAAGTAAGAAAAAGTTTACTTTCCTGTGTGAGTTTCTATTGGATACTTTAATTTTTAACTTTTTATTGCTGTTTTGAAACTTAGAATTTTCCTTCTAAGAGAAATGTTTAAGTAAAAGTTGATTTTATTAAGTGCTCCCAGATATGGTGGCACATGCCTTTGGTCCCAGTACTCTGGAGGCTTAGGCAGATGAATTTCTGAATTTGAAGATAGCCTGGTCTACAGAGTGAGTTGTAGGAAAGCCATGGCTTTGTAGAGAGACCCTGTATGAAAAGAAAAGCGACATCTTTGCTATTTTTCTGTTTCAAATTATTCTGCTTTGACACCCTATTTTTCTTAAAAATACTACTACTGTTATAAATGTGATAGATTTTTTTTTTCTCTTTCAGCAAATTGAAGAATTTTCTGATGTGAATGAAGGAGAGAAAGAAGTAATGAAACTGTGGAATCTCCATGTCATGAAGCATGGGTAGAGTGTTTCTGTTCCATTACTTCGTTCTTTTGCTGCTTCTCATTCTATGAGTCTGTGTAGTTTTTTTTTGTTAGTTATTTTATGTGTGTGGGTGTTTTGCTTGCATGTATGTTTGTGTGATTTCTATGTGACTAATGGCACCAAAGGACACTTGTAAGCTGCCTCATGAGTGCTAGGAATTGAACTCAGGGTATCTACAAGAAAAAGTGCTCTTAATCACTGAGACATCCTCTGGTACCACGATAAAATTATAGGTGTGCAAGACCATATGTGGCTCATTCTATTATCGTTATCATCATCGTCATCATCATTATGTGGATGATGACATACACATGCTGTATTGTTCATGTGGAGATCTTTGGCAATCAGTTATCTCCTGTAGTAGGTTCAAAGAGCATGGCACACATGCCTTTACACTGAGCCATCTTGTTTCCCTTATCCTTTTAAAAAGACAAGAAGATTGGTTTTGTTGTTAGGGTCTTTCTACATTGCCCTGGCTATCCTGGATCTCACTTTGTAAACCAGGCTACCCTCAAACTCACAAAGATCAGCCTATCTCAGCTTCCTAAGTACTGGAATTAAAGATGTCTACCACACATCATCAAAGATCATCTTTTATATGGTGCCTTGCAAAGGTTTAAGGGAATGTGGTAACAATCAGAGAATTACCTGCCAGAATCTTATTTAAACTTACTTTAGATTAGTATTCTAAATATTACCCTCATTCAGAAGTATATTAAATGTATGTATTAGCCAATGATTGTTACAGAATGAACTCCCTGGTTTTAAAGGGCCTTGAGATTGTCTAAAGCATGCATATATACATATACATATATATTATGTATGTGCATGCACATACATTATATATATATATAATGTATGTGCATGTATATATATACACATGCACATACATATATATGCAGTTTTTTATTTGTGTGTTTTTAATTTGTGGGGTTGTGTGTGTTTTGCCTCCAGAAGCCAGATTATATTTCTGGATCTGGAGTTGCCTGAGCTTCTAATCCTTCCCACATGTGCTGGGAACCAAACTCAGGTCCTCTGTGGGAGCAACAAATGCTCTTAACTGCTTAGTCATCTCTCTTGCCCCTCACCATATCCTCTTTACTCAGCATTCCAAATAGCTACAACTATGAGGATGTGCCACCATCCTCGATTTCTTTTTTTCTTTGTATTGCCAATGAGTACAAAGATGTGTGATGTGCTTAAAAGTTTTTAAAGTCACATGGTGAATGCTTGCCACACAATCCTGATTGCCTCAGCTGAAGCCCTGAAACCTACAGAAACTTAAAAAAGGAGTTAACTCTATAAAGATGTCTTGGCACGCACATACACAATACTAAAAATAAATTTTTACAAAAGAAGTGATGGAAGAGTGAAGAAACGATTCAGTGGTTAAGAGCAAAACATCCAGGTTCAATTCCCACCAATCACAGTGGTTCATACCTGTCTCTCATTCCAGGTACACATGTGGTATGCTGACATATGTGCAGGCAAAAAATTCATATACATATATACTAAAAATTCATATACATTCATAGGGATTGTATTAAATGTTTGCCTCCTCCCCCCTTGATATGCCCATTTAAATGTAGTCGGTGTTTTAAGTAGATTGCTTAGCTAAAATGTATAGAGCAGTATCCCTCACATACAGAAGTCAGGAGTTTAGTCAATTTCCTGGTCTAACTCTGTAAGTATGACAGCTCTTGGTTAAAGTCTTACTCGTGGTTGAAATATCATGTCTTACTAGTAGTAACTTTGTATTAAGTAATTTGCTTGGGCGTGTTTGTCATGTTACACATTGCTTATTTCTTGTTTTCTCAAAGAATTTGTATCATTAATGCTTTGTTTTTCTTGAATAGATTTATTGCTGACAATCAAATGAATCATGCCTGTATGCTGTTTGTAGAAAATTATGGACAGAAAATAATTAAGAAGAATTTATGTCGAAACTTCATGCTTCATCTAGTCAGCATGCATGACTTTAATCTTATTAGTATAATGTCAATAGATAAAGCTGTTACCAAGCTCCGAGAAATGCAGCAAAAACTAGAAAAAGGAGACTCTGCGGCCCCTGCACATGAAGAAATAGCTGAGGAACAAAATGGGACAGCAAATGGATTCAGTGAAACTAACTCAAAAGAGAAAGCTTTGGAAACAGACGGCGTCTCAGGGGTTCCAAAACAGAGCAAGAAACAAAAACTCTGAGAACGAGCCCGTGTTGTGGACAGACACTGAAGTTGCTTCTAGGGAATTCAGCCTCTAGGAAGAGTTTTGGTTTTAGGTTGTTTGGTTTTAATCATGAATTCGGAAGAGGTAATGCTAGATGAAGTCATTGATTTCAGCACGGAGGTTCTGTTGGTCTGCTTCGCTTCTTCTCCTCACGTGCGTATCCGCTTTAGTGATGTCCTCAAAATTTGGTTTTAGCCTGAAAAGCAGTTTTTCAAATAGTTAATTTTTTTTCTTAGCTCTAACAGTCATGTGTTTAAATATATTGGGTTAATCTAGAAATTTCACACCTAAATTTTAATGCTTGTTTCATTTGTGACTGTTTTTCTGTTTTGTAATTATGAGACATTTTCTGGGAAAGGAAGGTTGGGATGTTATGCTGTCTTAAAGATGGAGAATTTTTGTGAAATTGTTACATTGCCATTTTCCCCCAAACTTTCACCCTTGATTCAGAAACCGTTTATTCGTTTGGGATGAGAAGTTACAATGTGAGTTGTGCATCAGTTGGTGTTACAGGTTTAAAACAGCCCCCGTTGGTCTCCTCCTGGAGGCCGTGTGACCTCTCCATACAGCCATGCAGTGAGTGCCATGTGCACTGATGGAAGTTACTGTTGGTTTTCAAGTGACTGATTTTAGTGCTTGTTTTTCCAATTTAGTTTTTTACTTGAACATGTGTTTAGTTTTTCCTTTTTAATGAGGTAATCCCATGGAAAATTGTTCTGTCCACATCTTCTGCACTAGGATGATAAAGCAAGAGTAACAGAGAGTTAAAAGATGCCACTTTGTGGTGGAGGGTGTCCCTGAGTATGAACCAGAAGATGTCACACCTTGTTTCCTTTGTGATGTCCTTCATGATTAGAATATCCATATAGATAAGCTGACTTGAATTGTTTTGAGCAATTTTCCCTGTGTTCTGTGTTTAATGCACATATTTGCGGTTGGGTTTTCTCCAACAGAAAGTGGTTTCACTACTGGCATATTAATAAGCACGAATAGGTTTTTATTCCAACTCCAAGCACTGTGGTTGAATAACATCACCTCAATTTTTTATTATCCTTTAAAGAGATTGCATTTTCATATTCTTTATTTATAAAGGATCAATGCTGCTGTAAATACTGGTATTTTTAATGTTTTAATTTCATTCCACCACCATCAGATGCAGTTCCCTGTTTTGTTTAGTAAAGGGACATAAGCTTTCTCATGGTGTCTTCAGAGATTTATAAGTGTAAATACTGATTTGGCTGGTCTTTACGATGTGTTTAACTGTGAGGCTATTTAAATAGTGTGGATGTGACTTGTCATCCAGTATTAAGTTCTTAGTTACTGGTTTTTGTGTTAAAAAATAAGAAAGAGGAAGCTGCAGCTTTCATTGTGGGCTCTCTGGCTGGTAAACTCTCCTCATGAGTTCACTGAACTCTCATTTTGCCTCTGGGTAGTGGGTTCTGAGCATTTCTCCTGGGCTTTAATTTGCTAAAGCTGTGCACATATGTAAAAAAAAAAATAGATTATTTTAGGGAAGATGTAGGTGTAGAATTATTGCTTATGTCATTTCTTAAAGCAGTTATGCTCTTAATGCTTAAAAGAAGGCTAGCATTGTTTGCACAAAAAAAAAAAAAATTGGTGATTTCCCTCCCCTGAATAGTAATGAAATTACTTCTGTTGAGTAAACTTTTTATGTCATCTTATAATAAAAGCTGAAAATGCCCTTTGTTTCTATTTATAAAAAAAAAAAGCTTTTCTATATGTACCCTTGAGAACAGATTTTGAAGAAATCATGTAAGATGATAAAGCATTTGAATGGTACAATAGATGTAAAAAAATTCAGTTTAAAAGAAACGTTTGTTTTTACATTAAATGTTTATTTGAAATCAAATGATTTTGTACATAAAGTTCAATAATATAAAGCTGTATTCTGCTTTTCTTCATTCCTGGTCTGCATTGTTAATGTGTGCATGTAGGCTTTGCTTAGATGGCTTAGGAAGGATCGAAACAAGAACACTAGTTTGATGAGAGAACTTAATAGGAAATCAAGAAAAATGAAAATCTGTTTTCAACACTCACAGGTGATATCATTTACAGAGAATCTGACTCCTGTGTGAGGTGCTGGAGCCTTGCCTGTCCTACTAGTTAATGGCTCTACCGCTTAGACAAATGCCATTCTTCAAATTCATTTAGAAAATTTATTATTGGCCCCAAATTGTTCTCTAAGTACATAGTTCAGAGCAAAGCCAGTAAATCAAACTGGTATCTCCAGTTGTAGATGTTTTCATTTGTTTATTTTTTGTTTTTGTCTTAATATGTATGTGTTTTGTTTGTTCATCTTTTATACTTAACTGTTTTGAGACAGGGTATTCTCAGTATATCCCTGTTTTAGAGTTAGCTCTGTAGACCAGGTTAGCCTCAGAGATCTGTCTGCCTTTGTCCACCCTCACCAGTACTCCACGTCCAGGATTAAAGTTGTACACCATCACACTTGGTTTCTTTTCTTTCTTTTTTTTAAAATTTATTATGTGTATGTCTCTGTCTTCAGACACACCAGAAGAGAGCATCGGATCCCATTGTAGATGGTTGTGAGCCACCATGTGGTTGCTGGGAATTGAACTCAGGAGCTCTTAACCACTGAGCCATCTCCAGCCTGTTCACACACACACATACCCCACCCCCACCCCCCACCCCCGTCTCCCTTCCTCCCTCTTCCTTCCCCACCCTTGCGTGTGTTTTGTTTTCTGTTTGTTTGGTTTGGTTTTGAGACTGGAACTCTGTAGATCAGACTGGCCTCAAATAAGATCCACTTGCTTCTGTTTCCCAAGTGCTGGATTTAAAGGCATGTGGACCACATCCAGGCCACATGTGGCTTTTTAAATGTTTGAAATGAAAATGAATTTATCTTGGTCTTCCAAAAGGTTAGAGTAGCAATTCAAGTAAACACATGAAATGATTGGTTAACTGTTGTATCTGTTATGGTATGAAACTGTTAGGCTGGATTCAGTAGACACTAGTTTGATTTTAGTCTCCTTTTCCTGGTATCAGCCCTCTGTCCAGTCTGCAGTACACTCCTGCTAGTACTGTCTGGATATAGTAAATGTTTCCCTTTTGATGTTTTCAGCTTAAGAATGGCTTTATTTTTATCCTCATCCAAACTCCAGCATGGTCTATAAAAGGTCAGTAAGGGAGTGAGGAGACAGCCCAGCAGTTAAGAGGACTTGAATTCAGTTCCCAGCACCCATGTAAAGCAGCTCACAGCTAACTCTTAATTCCAACTCTGGCACCTACATGCTCTGAAACATGTGTGCACATAAAATCTCTTGACTATGTCCCTCTCTCTTCTCTCTTTTCCTCTCTCTCCCTCCCTCCCTCCTTCCCTCCCTCCCTCCTCTGTGTGTGTGTGTGTGTTTTGGTTTCCATTTGTGCGGTTTGGTTTTGAGACATAATCTATGTATAGATTACAATTAAATATAATTTGCACACATAAAATCTCTTAAAATAGTTGAGCTGGAGAGATAGCTTAGTGGTTTAGAGCACTGGCTACACTTCTAGAGGCCTGGTATCAGTTCCTAGCACCTACTTGGTGACTCAAAACCATCAGTTCTGCCGGCTCAACACCCTCTTCTGGCCTCCTTGGGTACTTGTCATATAAATGATGCAGGCTCAAAACTGCCTGTAACTTCCACTTCAGGGAAGCTGATGCCTTCTTTCTGGCCTCTGTGGGCACTTGCACTCACATATGTACACAAATATATACATTTAAAATGTCTTATTTCTCTTCCTCCTCTTCTTCCTCTCCTCTTCTTCCTCCTCCTCCTCCTCCTCCCTCATCCTTCTCTTTCTTCTTTAAAAGAACTGACTGACTAGGGACTTCAGAACATGAAAACAACAGTGTGGCATTCCTTCTGTCCTAATTGTCTTCAGACAGAACTGAAGAAAACAAGCCAACAAAAGTCCAATCTCTGACTAAAGCATTGAGAAAGACAGCCCTACCTGTTGCTTTACTCCAACCAAACACCACTGTTCTGGAACAAATGGCCACTGATTACGACATGCACAGGTTCAAATGTGGAATACTTTTTTGTATTGTAGTGGCTATACTTTGGGAAAGGGTTTTTGAAATACAAACAAGGAGTAAAAAGAAAAACTTGGGTGTGTCTTAAATCCAAGAAACAGAAACAGAAAGGGCATTTGAAATGGCTCAGTGGGTAAAGATGCTGAGCCTGGTAATGTGGGTTCTATCTCGAAGGCCCACTTTCTTAACCCCTCTGGCCTTCACTGAGATGATATGGCACACATATTGGCAAGCAGACACACACAGGTGCACAAGCATATGTAAATAAGTGTGAACACCAACCATGTACAGACACAGGCAATGACTGGAGCAGTCACATGGCCACAGACAAGAAATTCATGGAAGCTGGAAGAAGCTGGGATGCCTCCCTAGAGCTTCCCACACATCAACCTCCAGGGTCAGAGGCTCACTGGCCAGAAAGGACAAGGACAACAGCACTTGTTTTGTTGTTTTCTTTCTTTTGTTTTGATACAGGGTTTTTCAGTGTAGCCCTGGCTGTCCTTGAACTCACTCTTTAGACCAGGCTGTCTTAGAACTCAACAGAGATCTGACTGCCTCTGCCTCCCAAGTGCTGGGATCAAAGATGTACACTACCATAGCATGGCCAATACATATTTTAAATTTTGAGTTTGCATACAAATCTGTGAGTGTGTGTGTGTGTGTGTGTGTATACAATGTGCAGTAAGTGGACACAGAGGTCAGAAGAGGGTATCAGATCCCCTGGAACAGGAGTTACAGAGAGTTGTTGGCTCCCATGTGAGTGCTAGGAACTGAATCCAGGTCTTCTGCAAGAGTAGTCAGTGTTCTTAACCACTGAGCCATCTGTCCAGCATCACAACACATACTCATAATGATATTAAAGCAGTTCAAGTATATAAGAGAACTTATAAGAGCACTGACTGCTCTTCCAGAGGTCCTGAGTTCAATTCCCAGCAACCACATGGTGTCTCACAACCATGTGTAATGGGATCCGATGTCCTCTTCCGGTGTGTCTGAAGACAGCTACTATGTACTCATATACATAAATAAATCTTAAAAAAATAATATATTTCCATTTTATGTGCATTGGTGTTTTGCCTGCATGAAGTTGTGTCAAATCTTGGAGTTATAATTTCCAGCTGCCATGTGGTTGCTGGTATTTGAACCTGGGTCCTCTGGAAGAACAGTCAGTGCCCTCAGCTGCTCAGCCATATTTCCAGCCCCAAGAGGAAATTTTTTGTATAATAGTGAGGCTTACACACAGTCCTCAGTTTCTATTGCTGAGTGACAACCCAGGCACAAGCAGGGCTGGCAATCCACAGGTCCAGAGTGACAACCTAGTAGTGTCAGTGAAGACCTATAGGGCCCACATTTGCACCCCAGTCCAGAATCCAGTACGCATCATGGTGTGACCCAGAGGATGCCTAACAGCTCGAGTACTTTAGTTGTGGTCTACTGAAGTGTTAGCAAAGCTACCCCCAGGAAGAGGCACCCTGCCCACAGCTGTGAGCCACTGAGGGGTATCATCACCTTGAGGATCCCGATTGCCTTTAGGATCCCTTTAGGATCTGCTTTAGGGATAGGCAGGCATCCCTTCCCCTAACTCCATTCTGCTGCAGGACTATCAGCAGCTACAAGGTTTAATATGTGGGGGCTGGAGAGATGGCTCAAAGTGTAAGAATGCTTGCTACACAACCCTTGACTCGAGTGTGGATCTCAGCATCCACATAAGCCCTGTGTGGCCTCATGTGCCTATAACCCCAGGGCCGTGAGGGTCCAGAGACAGGAATCATTGGAGCTTCAGGTTCAGGGAGGGGATCTGCCACAAAGGAGTAAGGCAGAGGATGAGAGAGCCCGTCCAATCCACACATGTCACAGATTTAGTATGGTCTAGAACCTCATAACTTAAAATGTCCATTTACTTACATTTTGCTTGTTTGCATCCATGTAAACGTGTGTGTGTGTGTGTGTGTGTATGTGTATAGAAAAAGCGGACATCCAGGCATCTTTCTGAAGATTCTATTACCAGGAGGACCAGCAAATGCCCCCATTCAGCAAACACTCACTTTTCACATGAGTGCCAAGAAAGACCTCACACTGAAAGACACACACTCAAATTGGAATGTGTCTGGCCTCTCTTGACCCCACTATTGCTTTGTGTGTGTGCCTTTTCTGGAATTTTTGCTGTTTGAAGCAGAGTTGGAATTTATTATTTTTATAAGTAGAAGTGTTTTGCCTATGCCATGTATATCTGTGTACCATGTGCATGTCTGGTGCCCAAGGAGGCCAGAGGTAAGTGTTGGATCTGGTAGAACTGGAGTTACAGATGGTTGGGAGCTGCCACATGTATGCTGGAAATTGAATTCAAGTCCAGAAATTGAATGCAAGAGCAGCCAGTGTTCTTCCTCCCCCGCCCCTTCCCTTTTCCCGCTCACTTCAGCTCTGCTCACTCTGGCCCCAAGGTTTTTATTTATTATATGTAAGTACACTGTCACTGTCTTTAGATACCCCATAAGAGGGCATCAGATCTCATTACAGATGGTTGTGAGCCACCATGTGATTGCTGGAATTTGAACTCATGACCTCCAGAGCAATCAGTGCTCTTAACCACTGAGCCATCTCACCAGCCACAGCCAGTGCTCTTAATTGCTGAGCCAACTCTTTAGCCCCAGAGATATCTTAATACAAATTCTGAGTGTAAGGGTCAAGGGAAAGAGGCACTTGGAAACACAAACCCAAGCCTGATTGTGGCTTCTCGAAAACATGATCACTCAGTCTTGTTTGTTTTCTTCTAGATTTGATTTGCTGTAGTCATGGTAACCATGACTTTAACATTTTTCTATGTGTGTGTACAGAGTGAAAACATGTGTGCTCACACATCCCTATGTGTGCACATGGAGGTCAGAAAACAACCTCGGGTGTCAGTCCCACCATACACCTTGCTAGGGTCTCGTTTCTCTGCTGGGCAGGCCAGCCCTGGAGAAGCCCTGGATAACATGCTTACAGTACAGTTAGCATTTACGTGAATTCTGGAAATCTGCAATCAGGTCATGCCTCAGCAAGCATTTCTGTTTAAGTCATCTCCCCAACACAACAGTAGATTTTCTGAGTTCTGTGTTCTGGTAAGTCACTGAAGCTCAGGGTAGCCTGCTTTCTTGGTTTTACTTTTAAATGTGTGCATTGGCTCGTTTGTGAATGCAGGTACCCACAGAGGCCAGAAGAGGGCATGTAACTCCTGGAGCTGGAGTTACAGTTCATTGTGAGCTGATTTGCCTGAGGGGAACAGAACTCATGTCTTCAGCAAGAGCAATTTAAGGTGTTCTTAACTAGAGCCACCTTACTATTTCCTGTATTTTTTGAGACAGGGCCTCACTATTTAGCCTGTGTCGGACAGAAACTCCAGATTCCCTTGCCTTGACCTACTTGTTGGGACTCTAGGTGTACAACTACAACCAGCTCTGGGGGACAGCCAGAGTACTGTAGACGCCCGTCTGGGCCTCAGGCTCAATCAGCACTGGGAAATCCCCTGAATTTTACTACTATTTCCAAACTACTCCACGGTGCTTTCCATGGAGCATCTGATGATGATTTGGGGTTCCTCCTGTTCTCATGTCTGTTCATCTTTAATTTCCTCTTCCTGTGCAGACACTAAGATCACATAGGTCTTGCAGTATCTGTGGTTTCTTTCTACCAACTTGGACTTGTGACTCACAGGAATCCCCTGCCGCAGCCTTCCAGTGTTTCCTATATAATTTTACATCTACGTAGTCACTCTATTTCATTTATTTGTATACATGCACATGTGTAGAGGTCAGAGGACAATTCAGGGGAGTCCATTCTCTCCTTTTACCGTGCAGGTTCCATGGACAGAACTTAGGGTGCCAGGCAGGCTTAGTGGCAAGTTTTCTCCTTTACCTGTTAAATAATCTGACTGGCCTCTCTCATTCTCCCTGATAAGGTTGTGTTCCAGGCTTGCTTCTTACTTGTAATGCTCCTAAGAATGTTCCCCTGATTGACCTTGAACTTCTGATCCTTCTGCCTTCATCCACCTGAGTGCTGGGATTTCAGGCTTGTTCCATCATGCTGTTTTATGAATCACTCGGGGAATCACTCAGGGCTTCATGGATGCCTGGCAAGCACTCTAGCCATAAACTACACCCCACACCTTAGTTCTTCCTCCTCCTCGTCCTCTTTTCCTTCTCCGTATTCTTTTATAACAAGGTCTAACTATGTAACCTGGACTGTCCTGAACTCTCTTTGTAGACAAGGTTGGCCTTAAACTCAGAGATCCACCATCCTATGCCTACCCAGTGCCAGGATCAAAGCTGTGCGCCACTGCACCTGGCTAGCTCATCTTTCTGTGTGAGATTCTGAGCTATGAAAAGCTACAAGTAATCACTACAAACTTCCTGGAATCCATTTAGAAAATTTTAGCTCTGTGAATGAAAATACCAGTATCTGTAAAGACCAAATCATTAAGTATAAAGAGCTGTGTACACAGAGAACGAAGATGGGCACACTCATGGGAAGCCCTCTTGTGCATACAGAACAACAAAGAGAAAACAGGAACCCCAGAGAAGATAGCAGAGTTTCCTATGTGGAACAGGATGGCTTCTATGCCCTAATTCTGGTGATGGAACACCCACCACACTTGACCCAGAGTTTTTCCATACTATCTGCATTTTGCTGATGCCCTCCTTACAGAAGTACAACTAAAATGTAAATAAGCATTATGTTTCACTTCAGTGAGGACAGATTGGACTATGGCTGCTCAGGTTGGATGCTATCAGTCAGCCAGGTCATCCTCTCCGGGCACAATCTCCATCAATTCAGAGACCTGGGAAGAGGGAATCACAGAGGAACTGACTGGCCTGTGGGGACTGCTATCAGTATTTCTCACCTTGACTAATGTAGGAGGGCCCAGCCCACTGTGAGCTGTGAAATCCTTGGGGGCATCTCATGCTGTATAAGAAAGGTGGCTAAGTCCAGGGCAAGCAAGCCCGAATGCAGCATTCCTCCATGACAGCTAGGGCTATATAGAGAAACCCTGTCTCGAACAAACAAATGGAAAGGAAGGAAGGAAGGAAGGAAGGAAGGAAGGAAGGGAGGGAGGGAGGGAGGGAGGGAGGGAGGGAGGGAGGGAGGGAAGGAGGGAGGGAGGGAGGGAGGGAGAGGGGGAAAGAGAGAGGAGAGAGAGGGCGGGGGGAGGGAGAGAGAGAAAGGAAGGAAAACAGACAAAGAACCAAACAAGAAAGATCTCTAAATTCAAGGCCAGTCTGGTCTACATATTGAGTTCCAGGCTAGCCAGGGCTACACAGAGACCACAAAAACAAACAAAAAACCCCACACATTAAACATACATTTAATAAAGAAAGAAAAAGATATGAAGAAGTGTGGAGAAAATGCCTCATCTCCATTCATCCAATTATATATTGCCACATATATTATACACATATTATGTGTAAGGCACTGTGCTTGGTGTGAGATGAGATTCAGAATATAAACAATATATAAGCATCCTCTTACAAGTTATAATAATAACTAAGAAAAATGCCTGGAGCCACAACAAACCTTTTTTTTCTATTAAATTTATAATAAAAAGTATATTAAGATTGGATTCATTATATTCACAAAAAAAACCCCACAAAATACATACTGTGAACTTTTTATTTTGTTTTAGAAGGCTGGATAAGGCACTTACACTCTAGAACCTCTATTTAACATGAGAAGGGCACTTATACATAAAATGGGAGGAAAGGTCATGATTGTCGGAAAGGGAACATGAATCCCAAATAAATTATCTTACAAAAATATCACACTTGCTTTTCCACTTTTTTTTACTATTGGTAAAAACAAACAAAAATTCACATTAAAAATTATCTGTACGCTGGTATAACAAGACCACAATTTTTAACATATTAAGTAAGTCAAATAAATATTTTACAGAAATTTAAGTTTTTAAAAAAATAGGTCAAGTATTTATCCTTTATTTCTTTGGTCCACTGAAAGACCAGTTTTCAACCTGACATTACACTGACTTAACCCTCTGCACAGCCCGTGTGCATGGCTGAAGCAGGATACATGTGTGACCTGCTAACACTGCTGTGTTCTTCCAGAAGTGGCTTCCCCTTGAGGAATGCAGACTTTCTGCCCTCTCTCGTGTCACACTGCCAGTAAAGAGAAAAGATTCTGACACTGGCTATCACAGATGCCTGCTCAGACACTGTAAAGATGCAGAATTCATTAAGGTTCCCAGACGCAGAGTCTCCTGAGCACAGGAGCAAGGTCAGCACACTCAGGGGTTGCAGCAGAGATGGGCAAAGGCTCATGGACAGGCGCTGAGGAGCCTGGCCTCCCGCCGTCTCCTCCTGCTGTTTACTTCTGGCCTTCAATCTTGATGAAGAGTTACTAATGTGACATTTTCTGTTCTAACAACCAACTTTAGGAAGAACAGTGGAAAAAAGTATGCAGACTTTTAGAGCTAGTTTGATATTTGTACTAAAAACAAAACTGAGCTATAGTTTTGTCCACCCTGTTCAGCTCGCTTCTTACTGAAATCTTCCAGGTGAACCCAGCAACACTTACCATTTCTGGTGGACAGAGAGGTAAGCTCACCTTTTCAAAGTCAAGTACAACTAAACCAAGGACAGAAACAGCAAACCCTCACACCAAAGCCAAGCCCTGCAAATGCTAAAATACCAGCACTTTCCATCCGGGGTAGAAAAACGAGCATCCGAAGTAAAGAGAGCCACAGGCCTGCTCCAGCAGCCAGTCAAACACCACCTCCCGGTTACTGGAGCCGATGGTCACTCGGAGCTTGACATTCCCACCTTCATTGCTGTTAGATGTTCCTAGAGTTACAGCTTCGATGTCAAACGTGACAGTGGAGCCAGAGGTGACGGCAGGCAACTGATTGGTCATTTCTTTTCCATTGACAAAGACTGCACCTAAAACATTAAAGTCATTCATTTACCTGAGCAATGACAGAGAGTTAAAACAGCTTCTAGATTATTAGTTCAGAAAAAGGAAGACTCCAGAAAACTGTGTATTGATAGTGGATTTAAACAGAGATTGCACCCCTCACCCCCATTCCCACAGGTGAAGCAAAAATCCGAGCTTTAACCACACTTCAGAACTCTGGTATGAGTTTCCACGAGAAGTGCACGGAAAGGAAGACAGTTTCTGCCAGCCCTCAACAGCAACAGTTTCCTGTGTGACACCATTTCTGTCAGCCCTCAACAGCAACACAGTCTCCTGTGGTGACATACAGGAATCTTGCTTATCTAATGTTTTACTTTGTACCACAAGAAAATTAACTGTTGACTTAGGAGTGATTTATTTATTTTATTCACTCAAAGATGAAGGAAAAAAATCCCAAATTGGCCTCAAACTCCTAAGTGCTAGGACTAGAGGTGGGTGGCAGCCATGTCTGGATCTGGGAAGTGATTCGGAAAGCATAAATACTATGGAATTTGAGTAATAATGATGTGTGATGTGTACGTAAGTATGGCCTGTGTATGCTGTGGCACACACGTGGAAGCTGAGGACAGCTCTGTGGAGTGGCTCCCTCGTCTCCCCTTCATGTGGGTTCAGGGTTGTGGGATCTGCATGGCAAGTGCCCTAAGTAGTGTGTGGTTTCTCTTCTCATAGCTAAGTAAGACTGGTGGCTGCTTCCCTCCTTTGAGGGCTTGCATGGTGCCTCCTGGTACCACTACTTAGACATTACGGAGGAGGCTCGCCGGTCAGCTCTAGCCAGTGGTCTGTTTCGCACAGCCATGCGTGCCTTACCGTTTGTGCTGATACACACAGCTTGGTCCCGCTGCAGAGATTCATAGCCATTCTGCTTCTCAGCACACACTCCTATACTGTCTCTTCTGTCGGGCTGTCCCACAGTTTCAACTCTGTTATTGAAGTAGAAAGGTCATCTCATCTTTCTCTCTTTTTAAATGCAACATGGGATGGGCAAGATGGCTCAGTGGTTAGGAGTACATACAGAAGTTCAGTCTGGCCGGGCGGTGGTGGCACACACCTTTAATCCCAGCACTTGGGAGGCAGAGGCAGGCGGATTTCTGAGTTCGAGGCCAGCCTGGTCTACAGAGTGAGTTCCAGGACAGCCAGGGCTACACAGAGAAACCCTGTCTTGAAAAACCAAAAAAAAAAAAACCAAAAAAAAAAAAAAAAAAAAAAACAATAAGTTCAGTCCCTAGCACCCGGCCTGGTCTTTGCTATTTTGTGGGTTTTTCCCCACGCTTTACCTGCCCCTCCCCACTTTTACCCCCTATCACTAGATAGGAGAAAAAGGATAGAGGAAGAAGAAATAGAGATTCCTGAGTCTAATTTCTTTCTTAAATTCTTTTTTTTTTTTAAAGATTTATTTATTTATTTATTTTATTTTTGAGTACACTGTCGCTGTCTTCGGACACACCAGAAGAGGGCATCCAATCTCATTATGGATGGTTGTAAGCCACCACGTGGTTGCTGGGATTTGAACTCAGGACCTCTGGACGAGCAGTCAGTGCTCTTAACCGCTGAGCCATCTCTCCAGCCCTCTAATTCTCTAATTTCTTTCTTATCCCCACCTCCAATTCACCACGTATCACTAGACAGGATCTAGAGAAAGAAGGACAGAAGGAGGAGAGAGAGAGAGAGAGAGAGAGAGAGAGAGAGAGAGAGAGAGAGAGAATGA
>NW_021621078.1:2814722-2866486 GCF_004785775.1 Grammomys surdaster | reverse complement strand
GAGAGAGAGAGAGAGAGAGAGAGAGAGAGAGAGAGAGAGAGAGAGATATTCCTGAATCTAATGTCTTTCTTCTTTGAGCACCACTACTAACAAATGGCAACCAACACCCTTAATGACCGCCAACCACCAACCTCACCTATCAGGGCTCTAGCATTATATACTCTCCATAAAGTTCCCAGAATTCCAAACATCATACAATCACAGAAACTACCTACAGCTGCCAAAACCATGGCTCTGCTAGAAGCACAAGGCAAATCATAGCTGCTGCAGAGAGTCAAGTGCAGCGCCATATTTTACACCTGGAATTAAAAAGAAAACATACAAAAAAAAAAAAAAAAAGAAAGAAAACGGGGCTGGAGAGATGGCTCAGTGGTTAAGAGCACTGACTGCTCTTCCAGAGGTCCTGAGTTCAAATCCCAGCAACCACATGGTGGCTCACAACCATCTGTAATGAGATTTGATGCCCTCTTCTGGTGTGTCTGAAGACAGCTACAGTGTACTCATAAATAAAATAAATAAATCTTTAAAAAAAAAAAAAAGAAAAAAGAAAACATACTCTTATAATATTTCTGTGTGTGTGGTTTTTTTTTAATTTAAATGAGTACACTGTAGCTGTCTTCAGTCATACCAGAAGGCATCGGATCCCACTGCAATTGGTTGTGAGCCACCAGTTGCTGGGATTTGAACTCAGGACCTCTGGAGAAGCAGTCAGTGCTCTTAATTGCTGAGCCATCTCTCCAGCCCCCAGAATTCTTACTACAAGCACCCACATCAAGTGTCTCAACCACCTGTAACTACAGTTTCAAGGGATTTAGTACCTACTGGTCTCCTCAGGCACTTGCACACACATAACATGCACACACACACACACACACACACACACACAAAATAAATCTTAAAGAAGAGCATGCTACCTGATCGTGGTGATGCACATCTTTAATCCCAGCATGCTACCTGATCGTGGTGATGCACATCTTTAATCCCAGCACTTGGGAGGCAGAGGCAGGTGGATCTCTGAGTTCTAGGCCAGCCTGGTCTACAGAGTGAGTTCTAGGACAGCCAGGACTACACAGAGAAACCCTGTCTCAAAAACAAACAAACAAATAAGCAAACAAACAAGCAAATAAACAAACTATTCCTAACAGTCACTATGTTTAAAGGACCAATTACCCAACTAACTTTTTCCAAATAATAGTAGCTAGTGACTAAGAACTTGTGCCCCATGCAGCTTTAATACGTGACAGAATCATGTATCCTACATAATAGTATCTCTTAGAGTCCAGAAAAATGGCTCAGTAGTTAAGAGAACTAGCTAGCTGCTCTTCCAGAGGACCCAAGTTCAAGTCCTAGCACCCATAGGGCAGCCCACAAACTTCTGTAACCCCAGTTCCAGGGATCCAAATGCCCTCTTCTGGCCTCCTCAGAAACTGTACTCACATAGTGTCCAGACAAAAACACTCATATACATATAATAAAAACTTTAAATTAAAAACAAACAAAACAAAGGAAAAAAAAAACCCAACATCTGTTCATGTTGCCAACTTGACTGGATTTTTAATCTCCCAGGAAGCCAGATACATCTTTAATCCTAGAATTCAGAGGGGCAGGGGGTACAGAGAGGCAGGCAGATTCCTTTGACTTTGTGGCCAGCCAGGGCTACATGAGTTCCAGGACAGCCAGCTCTACATGCAGAAACACTGTGTCAAAACTCAAAAAAAAAAAAGCAAACCAACCACAAAAAACAAAGTCAAAATCCAAAATGATCGCTTTTAGTGAGGGTACATCTATGATTTATAAGGAGAGTTCTACATGTTTGGCTCACCTCAGTCCAGATTAAAAAGGGGGAAATGGAGAAATCTTGAAAACTCCAACATTTCCTGCTCTCTGCTTCCTAGTCTCCGCTGATGTTAGGACTCCTGGGAGCACTCAGCTACGACTGAGTGACAGGCCTCCTCCTACCTTGTTTGAGACTGCCCCCCCCACCCGGGTGTGCATGCCTGTGTGTGTGTGTGTGTGTGTGTGTGTGTGTGTGTGTGTGTGTTCCCAGAGCTTCTACTGTCTCGGCTCCCGTCGCCTCATAGGGACACAGGGCGTGCTGGCTAGTTTTATAGAAGCTAGAGTTATCTGAAAGGAGGGAACTTAATTAGTGGGTGATGCCATACCTAGGCTTCACTTCTGTAAGAAAGCAGGCTGAGCAAGCCCGTAAGCAGCGCCCCTCCATGGCTCCTGCCCCCAGGCTTCTGCCACCCCCCACCGCCGGCGGCCGGGGCGGGCCGGGCCAAGCCCCCCCGGCTCCTGCCCTGCTTGAGTTTCTGCCCTCACTACTCTTGATGATGAACTGTTGTGTGGAACTGTTTCCTCCAGAATGAGGCTTCTGGTCATCACAGCAGTCACTCTAAGACACTGGGGTTGCGGACTCAGACGGCACGTCTGGTTTGCACGGTAACCTGGGGATTCAACTGAGGCTCTTATACTTGTTCGGCAAGCAACTTTACCCACAGACCACGTACACAGCTGCTAGCTTCATTTTTATCTTTAATTTTTAAAATTTTTTTCCTGAGACAGGGTTTCTCTGTGTAGCCCTGGCTGTCCTGGAACTCATTCGGTAGACTAGGTTGGCCTCAAACTTAATGAGAACCTGCCTGCCTTTGCCTCCTGAGTTCTGAGATTAAAGGCATACAACTCTACCATAAGGCATCTCATAGTTCTTTTTAAAGATAAGGTAGCCCAAGATGACTTGAAACTTACTGTATAGCCTCCCTGGCT
Organism: Grammomys surdaster; assembly: GCF_004785775.1. Taxonomy (NCBI): domain Eukaryota; kingdom Metazoa; phylum Chordata; class Mammalia; order Rodentia; family Muridae; genus Grammomys; species Grammomys surdaster. The sequence goes on along the minus strand of NW_021621078.1, from coordinate 2,863,720 downwards.
TTGAATTTTTGGTTGTCTTCCTGCTTTACCCTCCCAAGTACTAGGTATAAGGTGCCACGCCTGGCATTTCTTCTTTTTCTTAAACCCCATCCCTATGATACCCAATGGTGTACACCCACAGTGGGAGAAGAGATCAATGCCAAGATGTGGTTCACACAGAAACAAACAACGACCGCAGTCAATCAAGAGAACTGACTTTCCATTTTAGAAAAGTGATATTAAGAAACACAGAGGGAGTGGGGGGGGTAGATAGGGGCACATCCGCAGAGAAGCAGGAGGAGGGGTAATAGGATAGGGGGTTCCCGGGCGGGGGGCGGGGGAAAATGGGGTAAGGGGATCACATATGAAATGTAAATAAAACATCCAACAACAACGACAACAAAAAATTCAAAAAAAAAAAAAAACCACCACAGAGAAGAAAGCCTTTTAATTCTGTCATAACCAGGACTGTGCATGAATACCCAAGGTAGGAATGTCCACTGACTTCATTTAATTCTACCTGTGCAAACAAATTAAAAGCCAGGGAGTGACTACTGGCAAGCTCTCGGCTTATCTCCCCACACTGTGAACAGTGTGCCGGGGAGAACATTACCAGTACATTAACAGTACCTCTGAGTGACATTACCCATGTCGGTAACATGACCCTGCTTCACAGGGCTGCTGCACCTCTAGGGGTTCCCCAGTTGCAAAACCACAAAACCCTAGCCCAGCTGCACTCTCCCTGGGACTATGCAGTGTCTCTCCACACAGCACATGGAGGAGCAGACAAGATTCAAAGATCCTAGTTAAAAACAAATTAACTTAATTTCTGTTTTGTGTTGAGATAAGGTCTTGCTTATGGAGCCTAAAATGACCTTGAACTCATGATCCTCCTGCCCCAGCCTCTCTGGTGCTGTGCCTGACTCAAACACCAACTTTTTAAAAAATAGTTTTTTTATGTATCTTTGAAAGTTTCATACAGGACGAAAATATATTTTAATACTAGCCATCTTCCTTCCTGGCCCCAGCTCCTCCCAACACTACCCTCCACACAGCCCCTCTCAACATCAGGCTTTCCTTTTCTCTTATATCCCAGAATCCAATTAATGCTGCCCTGGTGTGGGGCGATGGACAGGAGCAAGGGCAACCTACCAAGGGACACATCCTATCCCTATATAAAAATACCTCCCTTAGCAGGCCTGACACAGAGCTTTTCTAGAAAACATTGAATTGTGCTGTCAGCTTTGTGCACTTTGTTTGGTGCTGGGGATCAAACTCAGTCTTGTGTATGCTAACTGTACACCATACCACTAAGCGTACCCCAGCCTAGACTACTGTTTGAATATAAGAAGCTAACAAGATATACCTGGTGATGGCAGAAATAAACTCTGTGCAGAAACAAAGGCTCTCCTTGAGTTTAAATTCATTCAGAAATGATAAAAACGTTAATAGTTAATGAAGAGGGAACACAGTGAGGGAGTAGTTCAGCGGCAGAGGCCTTGCCTGCATATAAAAGGCCTGGATTCGATCCTCAGGACTGACAGAAGAAAAAGTCAGGCATGGTTGGGGCATACTTGCTTTTGTTTTTTCCCCAAGACAGAGGGTTTCTCTGTGTAGCCCTGGCTGCTTGTTCTACGGACCAGGCTGAACTCAAACTCAGAGGTCAACCTACCTTTGCCTCTGGAGCGCTAGGATTAAAGGTGTGCACCGCCACTGTCTAGCTTATTTGGTGAATACTTGTAATCCTAGCAGTTAGGAGGAGAGTCCAAGGTCAGCCTGGGCTACACAACAAGACTGTCTCAGAAACAAAAAACAAGGAATTGAGAGAAGGCTCAGTGGGTAAAATGCTGTGTTACAACTCTGACAACCTGAGTTTGATCCACAGAACTCACGCTGTGGAAGCTGAGCACCCACTCCTGAAAGTTGTCATCTGACCTTCACATGCATGCTATGATGAGTGCACTTACACTCACAGGCACACACACAAATCATACATATGTATATACGTCTATATACACATATGAAATAATAAGAAATAAAACAAGCCAGGCATGGTGACACATGTAATCTTGGCACCAAGGAGGCAAAAGTGGGATTGCTAAAAATTCGAAGCCAGCCTGGGATACACAGTGAATTCCACCCAGACTGGTGTAGGCTATAAAGACCCTTATTGTGGGGTGCTGGGGATGGGGAACTGGGGAGGTACCAAAGCAAGCACTGAATCAAATTCACATACCTCACAGCTATTAACCTATGGGTGTGGTAGTACTGTCATAATACTAACACTCTGAAGATAGGGGGAAGAGGGCTGCTGCAAATTCAAGACCAGGATGGGCACACATTAAATTCTTGGCCAGCCAGAATACCATAATGAGAACCTGTTTCAAAATACAAGTGAACGGCCGGCTTTTTGTTTTTTAAGTTGCGACTGATGTGGGAGGCCCAGCCCACCGTGAGATGTACCATTGCTAAGCAGGTGGGTGCGGGGTATACAAGAAAGGTAGCTAAGCAAGCCAGAGGAAGACAGCAGCCTTACTCCATCTTCTCTGCTTCGGTTCTGACTCCAGGGTCCCTCTGACTTCCTGCCCCAGCTTCCCTCAGAGAGGGACTGTGACCTGTAAGATGCAATAAATCCTTCTTCCCAGGTTGCTTTTGGTCAGTGTTTTATCCCAGCAACAGAAGGAAAACTGTGACATGGGGACAGTGAAGACAGTGCTGTGAGCACAGAGCCTGGACTAACTCCATACTTTGAGATTTGAGGCCTGACACAGGATTCCCATGTGCTTTTGTTCCTTCACTTGAAAAAGAAGAGGAGCAGCCTACTAGCGAGGCTTCCACGACTAAGAACGGCTGTTAGCACCAAAAGAAAAGGAAGCTGCTTGAAAAAACAGGTGATGGGGCTTGGTTTGGCAGCATAAAAGGAGAGTGTTGGCATGCTCAGTCGCTGCAGTAGAGAGGCGGAGGGAAGAGGGTCAGAAGTTTAAGGCCATTCTTGGCTTTATAGTGAGTTTGAGGCCAGCCTGGGATACTCTAGACCCCCTTCTCAAAACAAACTAAAAAACAGACGACAGAAAAGAGGTTAACATACAGTCTAAAAATTAATAAGGGGCTGGAGCGACAGCTCAGGGGTTAAGAGCATGTACTGTTCTTGCCTGTAACTGCAGCTCCTGGGGATCAGCTGGCCTCCGGGGGCACCTGCACTCACATGGCAGACACACATAAACACACATAGCTAAAAAAGTAAATTGATGATGATGCCAGGAAAAGTTAAAAGCAAGCAAAGAGAACAGGAATGTTCAGCCAGGAGATGGGAGAGGCCCGGAGAAGGGCTGTCAGCAGACTGAGGCCCCAAGGCAGCAATTCAGCCAGAACCAAGGCTTCACTGCTTCAGGGGCTCTACCAAGCATGTCCAACCCGTGGCCCACAGCCCACATGCAGCCAAGGATAATTATGAATTCATCCAAACATAGAATTGCATACTTATTTATTTTTATACCTTATTTATTTTTATTTATATTCTGACTTAAAAAAAAATTTGGAGGCCGGGCAGTGGTGGCGCACGCCTTTAATCCCAGCACTTGGGAGGCAGAGGCAGGCGGATTTCTGAGCTTGAGGCCAGCCTGGTCTACAGACTGAGTTCCAGGATGGCCAGGGTTACACAGAGAAACTCGAAAAACCAAAAAAAAAAAAAAAAAAGATTTGGTACGCCCCCTTTTCTAGATGACAACACCAAGTCACGATGCCAAAAGCTTGGCCATACCTGAAGCCACAGCAAAGACAAGCTGGCTAAACAACAGAGGAGTGCCTGGAGTGTACAGACTCCCTTCTTGCCCTTCTTAAGAAAATCGTCATTCAGGTACATCCATCTGGCCCTCCTATTCACCTTCTGGTTTAGCTGTTGCTGCCTTTGAACAAGGGTAGAAAATTCTTACCCCACATTTAATGACAACCATGCAAAGTCTGCCTGAGACTGAGCTTAACTGAGTCTTTAATCACCCTGCCCAGAGTGGCCCAAGCGAGGCTTCTCTGGGAGAAGACAGAGAAAAGTTTGATTGGGCCTACCATCAGACCAGTCAGCAGACAGTAGGCAGTGAGATCTGATTAACGGTATCGCTGCCAAGTATATAAACCATCAATCAAATATTCCTTTGTATCCACAGAGGGAATTTAAACCATAAGACAGCATTAGGATCAAGAAATAGAGAGGAAAAGATACTAAATTCGGAAAGGGAAGGGGGCAGCCCTGTGGGAGAACAAATGCTTTACAAGCCCAAGGCCTGGCGTGCAGCTACAGCGCCAACACCAACAAACTACGGAGGCTGTAGCAGCAAGACTGCGGCCTCCACAGCACTGAAAACCACACTTACTTCCTCACAAAAAAGACAAAGGAGATGCAATGGCTAGTGGCTAAGATCGCCCATTTCCCTGGGTGTGATAACACATGTCTACCCCACACTCAGTAGGCCGAGGCAGTCACAACCACTGGATTCAGAAGACAGGTTCCCTGGACTTCAGTTCCAGCTTTGGTACTTAGTAGCTGTGAGACACAGAATAATAAACTTCTTTGTGTCTCAATTTCCTCCCTCCTAAAAGGGTCAACTACACTTATCAAATTAGGTTACTCTAAGACAACAACGAGGCTTGCTGCACGCTCAGGAGCAGAGTGCTTGCTTTGCATTTACAAAGGCCTAAATTCAGTCCTCAGCACCAGTAAGTCAGTGGAGTAGTACACAGCTCTTATACCTGCTCTTGGGAAGTGGAAGCAGAGGGATCAGAAGTCCAAGGCTACAATAGCCTGGGTACATGAAACCATATGCACTAGAACTTGGCGAGGATTAAACACCATTTAGATGAAAAGTGCAATTATTTATTTAGTTATTCTAATTTGAGCTCTGGCCAGCATCTATCAGGTTGTTGAAGGTCTGTTGATGTGCATAAGCACCTGGTTTTCTGGAATTTCACTAGAAGGTATTTCTGTACCCAGACATGGGAGTATGTTAGTATAGAAAAGTCACTACATGGGGCATAAATAGGTTTTGAGTTTCAGGTTCTGCCATATTTAGATATAGAACTATTTCCATGCTCCTGAGAGGCACAAGTATCAATAGTTTGGTCCTCAGATAGCACTGTTAGGGATGGGAGAAAATCCTGCCAATGTAACAGCCGGCATGAGCCCATAGAAATGGAGCTGACCTGTCAAGGGGTACAGCACCAGAGGTGAGTGGGGACAGCCCTCTTCTCTGTGAGCCCATTATCTCAAGTGTTTATTGTAGAAGTGGAAAGCTAACACAGACTCATTTTCTCCTCTCTTGGCATTCTTCTGGTGATTCAATCATTCTTTCTTTATGACTTAATGGGTAATAGGAGGTGTCAAAAGAAAGACAAAGCATAAACACATCCTGACAGTAAGGGTCAGATCAAATTATGTGGCTGGAGGGGAAAACAGCAACAATGGCTCAGACAAAACTTCCAGATGTTCTTCCTTGCCTTACATAAGGAAAACAGAACAGAAAAAAATCCCTACCATATAAGGTTGGTAAGATGCTCAGGGTTCAGATAAAGACGCTGGTTACAGCCCAGAATGGGATCTGAAATCTAGGACCTACGTGGTGGTCCTAGAGTTTGTGTCCCACAACACACACACATTTAACTAAGAAAAAATTTTCAAGAATATTATTTATTTATTTTATGTGTATGAGCACCCTGTCAACACAGAAGAAGGCATTAGATCCAATTACAGAGGGTTGTGAGCCACCACGAGGTTTCTGGGAATTGAACTCAGGACCTCTAGAAGAGCGGGCAACACTCTTTACCCCTGAGCCATCTCTCCAGCACAATTAAGAACATTTTTAAAGAAATAAAAATATTCAATAATCTTGAGACTCAAAACTTAGAGGAGATTCTGCTACACTGAAGTAAGCACGGTAAAAACCAGGCACACATTCAATCAGTCAAATCAAAACTGGGCTTAGCCAAAACCAAACCAAACCAAAGCATCTGGGCTTTGGTTTTCTATGAAGAGCTGTTTAGAAGTATGAGCACAGAACACAGTGCTCTGCTAACAAGAAGAAAGTATTCCCTGACTTCCTGTATAGGAAAACAGGTAAAGGGAAGCTGATGGCAGGAGAGCCTGCTGCTTTCAGCTGTATTTTACAGTCACATACACCGCATGTTCATAATAGTAAGCTGCTCTTCAGAGACAAAGGGAAAGATAATTCTTGGCCTCAAATCAGTTTGCTTTGTTTTTTACAGATGGGGTCTTATATAGCCCATGTTGACTTGTTCTGTGCTGAGGCCATCTTGAATTTCTCCATCTCCTGAGTTCTGGAGTGACAGGTTTGCACCACCATTCCTCTGATTTTTAAAAACACTTTTATGAGGCATTCCATTCATCCTTACTTACCAGAGCAAAAGAGACAAACAAATCAAATACCAAGTTTTGTTTTTATACAGAACCCCACAGACACAAATGACTGAAACAGGAAAATTTTGAAGCCTTGTCAGAAGTCTGGTGTGGTGGGGGATGCCTTTAATTCCAGCACTTGGGAAAAAGGGGCTAGCAGATTTCTCTGAGTTTGGGCCCAGTCTGGTCTTTCCCAGTTCCAAACCAGCCAGGGTTACACAGTGAGACCCTGTTCCAACAAAACAAAACAAAACAAAACAAAACAAAACAAAACAAAACAAAACAAAACAAAACAAAACAAAAACTTTGCCGAACTGCCACTGTAAGTGATGGACTAAAGCGGGAATGTCAGGCTCAAAGGCATGTACACCCCACACACTCCACTGCACGGCCAGAGGCATGCCAGGCGTTTCCCAGTCCACTTGCCTGAATGTCAGTGTCTGCCCACAGAAGTAGGTTGGAGCGCTGGAGTAGAGAACGCCCGAGGACGCAGCATCATTTCGGAGGGCTATATTCCTTCGGCTGCTCAGACTGTATCCCTCAAAGCCAGCTGTCCACTCTTTCAAAAGAAACATAAAAAATGATAACAATCTTTTCAAGGGTATATTGAATACAGACACATTAAACAGAAATGACTGAAAGTAACTACTTAGAGGGGTCTTGACTAAATTTAATGAAGACTTAGTAACAGGGAATTGGGCTTAGACCCACAAATTACAAAAAAGATTTTGGTAAATTCCTATTTGAAAAATTAAATAATGGTTATCTTCTATCTGAAAAAAAATGTATGTTCAAATTTAATAATTTGAGGTTATTCCAACCTGAATAAGAATGAGTTAATAAGGGGTAGAGACAGGCTCTGTAATAGAGCATGTATATATTAGTGTATATAAGGATCTGAGTTCAATCCATAGCACCACATTAAAAATGAGTAAATAGGGCTGGAGAGATGGCTCAGTGGTTAAGAGCACTGACTGTTGTTCCATAGGTCCTGAGTTCAATTCCCAGCAACCACATGGTGGCTCACAATCATCTTTAATGGGATCTGGTGTGTCTGAAGACAGCTACAGTGTACTCATATACATAAAACAAATAAATCTAAAAAAAAGAAAAAAAGAATAAATAAAACAGCCGGAGAGGTGACTTAGCTGTGAAGAGAGCACGTGTGGAGGACCAAAGCTTAGTTCCCAACACCCCCTTTCAGTCAGCCTATGACAGCCTTTATACAACTCTAGTGGTTCCCACAGAACCAGCAAACATGTGAACACATATACACTCATACACAAAATATATATATTTTAAGATTTATGTATTTATTTTATGTATGTGAGTACACTATAGTTGTCTTCAGACACACCAGAAGAGGACATCGGATCCCCATTACAGATGGTTGTGAGGCACCATGTGGTTGCTGGGAATTGAACTCAGGACCTTTGGAAAAGCAGTTAGTGCTCTTAACTGCTGAGCCATCTCTCTAGTCCAATACATATTTAAAGAAGAACAAACTCCTAAGTGTACAGACACCCAAGTATGTAGCACATAGCTGTAGCCTAGCTACCTGGGAAGCTGAAATGAGACTTCTTGAGTGAAAGGTAATGTTGGGCAACACAGCAAGACCCTACCTCTTCCAGGAAATAGAGAAAAGGAGTATGTACATCAGGAATGGAAGAGACAGACCAACTTAAGGTTATAAGACTTTTATGAGGGTCTAGAAAAGTCAGGGTCCTAGGCACCATTTTCAGTGTGTGGTTTTAGGTGATGCTCAATTTTAAATCCAAAGGCCAACCTACTACACAGATCTGATGACAACCACTTACATGAGTGATCTAAGTAAGGGCAGGTTCCATATTCTCTCAATTCAGAATTATCCTTAGGAAAAGTGGTTACGGCTCTCAGCACAGAGGGTAAACGTTCCAACACGCCATCGAGCTTCTGGTGTGACAAGGTAAGAGCATACATACCATGAGGCACCAGTGTGGAGTGACCTGTCTGGGGTACACTCCAAGGACTCCACTCCTGCCGGCCGTCCCCTCGGGCACAGACTCTGAATTGATAATCAACGTTGGGGTCTATGTGCAACACTATGAATTCCATTTCAGAACCTACATACACGTCTTCAAAATGATTTGCAGTACATTTACGGAACTGAAGCCTGTAATCTTGGGCTGTAAAGTCATCATCCACCTACAGAGAAGGATTTTTAAGTTAGGTAAAAGCCACAGAACAGGGACATCGAGACCAACACACAGGTCCACGTGCTGAACAGGGGCGATATGGAACATTCTGGGGGAAGGCACAGGCAACACACTAGCAGTACTTCCTTTCCTTTCATTTTGTTTTACCTGAGACAGGGTCTCACTATACGTAGGCCAGGCTGGCCTTGATTTCATGGTGATCTTCCTGCCTCAACTTCCTGAAAGCTAGGACTATAGGTTTGCATTACCATATCCAGTTGCTTCTCCTTTCCTTCTTTACTTTTCTGAGAGTGAGTCTTACTCTATTTTCCAGCCTGGCCCTGAACTGACCATCCTCCTGCCTTGGCATCCCAAGTTTATGTTAAAAAAAAAAAAAAAAAAGATACAATGGCTAATTAGGACATGGTTTCTACTTTAAAATATAGTAACTCATATATACTGATTTAAAGAATATATCCACACACACACATATATTTATACATTTTTTTGTTTGTTTGTTTTTCAAGACAGGGTTTCTCTGTGTAGTCCTGGCTGTCCTGGAACTCACTCTGTAGATCAGGCTGGCCTGGAACTCAGAGATCCGCCTGCCTCTGCCTCCCAAGTGCTGGGATTAAAGGCGTGCACCACCACTGCCCGGCAAAAAATGTATATTTTTAAAGAGAACAGAATACTGGGCAATACCAAGGATAAGGAAACTACAGAAATATTTGTTTTGTTACTATTTGCTTTGTTTTGATACATAGTAGTAGGTGGTCCTGCTTGGCTTGGAACTCACTATATAGATAAGGCTGGCCTCAAAATCACAGAGATACACCTCTGTCTATTTCTTGAATGCTGGGATTGAAAGTGTGCACCTCCACAACAGGCCTATACTTTAGAAATCTTAAACAACAAGCATTAAGATGTTGAAAATGCACTCTTATCTTCTGGCATTTGAAGCAATAAGAATGGGAGAAATCGCCGGGTTGTGGTGGCGACGCCTTTAATCCCAGCACTTGGGAGGCAGAGGCAGGTGGATTTCTGAGTTCGAGGCTAGCCTGGTCTACCGAGTGAGTTCCAGGACAGCCAAGGCTACACAGAGAAACCCTGTCTCCGAAAAAAAAAAAAAAAAAAAAGAATGGGAGAAATCCTCAATTCATTAAGTGTTACATTTGGAAATACTTGCTATTTGGTCTCACTGATGTTAGAAGTCCTTTCAAGGGGCTTTGACTGCCAGCACACAAAACAAATAAAACTTGAGCTCTCTATTTGGTACTAGAAGAACTATCTTGGTCCACATTTTCTGTGAATTTAATTTTATTTGTTTATAGATAGATACAAAGAGAGAGAGAAAGAGAGAGAGAGAGAGAGAGAGAGAGAGAGCGAGCAAGCCAGAGAGACAGACAGACAGGGGGATTTTTGTTTGAAAAGAGAAAAATGTATTAGTTCACAAAAAAGAATTATAAAAGTCCCCAATCATAAGCCCATCATGTTGAAACCACTTCTGCAATTTGGCACATACCTTACACCATCGTACTATGATTCCTCCAGGTTTCTCTATTAATTCTTCAATCTGCACCGGTGGGCGGGAAGCTACCGTTCCATGCTTAAAGATGTGGTCTTTCACTATGTTAAGAATGGAATCGTCCAACTGAGCTGACAAACAGGGTACATCAACTAGCAAAGGCACTTCTGGTAAGCTGAGGAAACAAAGTTCAAGTGTTTAAAGCATGTTTAACATGGAGATGGAAATGCAAGGACTATTTTAGACTGGCCATGCGCTAGAAGAACACTAAAGGCCTTGGCAAATAAGGAAGAAGCTGAAGTCTTTGTTGCGAGAGGCTTTTATCTTTACATTACGGAAAGATTCTCTCCCCTGAGAATTATAAGCAAGACAAGAAACTGGAAACTGTGTGGTAGCACATGCTTACAATCCCAGCACTCCAGTGTCTGAGGCAGGAGAATCACAAGCCAGAGGATAGCCTAAGTTATATACACAGTGAGACTCTCTGCCTTAAAAAAAAAAAAAAAAGACAAAATTGATAACTCACAACTATCGAGTTTATATCAAAAGATCTTGTTTGCTGAAATAAGAGCTGGTTTTTAATAAGGCATTCAAAATGGTTTTTTCTTGTGCAGGAACTATGATGATCTTCTATGAATTGCTCCAATTTCACTCTGTGCTGCTTTGAAAACAGGCACCAGAAGTTTTAGAATTTAACAACTCTCTATTGGACTAGAAAAGAATCTATAATACTACTATGTCAAAGACTCCAACCACAACCATTTAACACTAACAGTAATGATAATGGGCAGTATAATTTTGAAATAACGTATTCTCTATTTCCTGTAATCAGGATTATTTTTGACTGGAAAAATTGGGAGGAAGGCGAAATACTTTAAGTGCTTAAAAACAACTCCAAGGGGAACAGACTCTGTTACCTGTCCAACTGAATGTGTGAGGCCTTTTTGGTAAAGTTCCACAATTTATCATTCTGCTCTTCGATACCACCAAGAATGGCAATCTCACCTACAATTGAGGGTAAAAAAACTAGATGAATACAAAACCAGTCACATTTAAAGTCAGTACAATCCAGTAACCAATGCGGCTCATGGCTAGCAGATTTCCAACACTGTTGAAAGTTAATTCCTGAGTGACACACCAACAAAGTCTCAAAATGACTTGGTAAGCCAGAGAGAAAGGGGGGTTGGCAAAATTTTGCCAGAGACCAAAGATTCTGTTCTATAACTGAAAATGTAGTTCAACAACCAGTTTTACACAGAGCAGAGGCCAGGGACATTTCCTTATTCCTCTCTATCGATTCTTTAAGGTTTTTTTATCCTGGTTTTTTTTCCCCCTACATTAATTTACTGGGGAAAGATTACACATGTGGAGGCTAGAGGACAGCTTGTGTGAGTTAGTTGTTTCCGCCATGTGAGTTTTAGGGACCCACCTCAGGCTGCCAGGCACCAAGCTCCTTCACCCACTGAGCTACCTGGCCAGCACTTCTTACTCACTTTTCACTACAGATACTTGGCAGGCCTGAAACTTGCTATGAAGACCAGAGTGGCCTCAAATCACAAGATATTCCTGTCTCCAACTCTTGAATGTTGGGATTCCAGGGGACAACCACCAAATTCCTGGCTCCCTTTTGTCAGTTCTAATAGGAATGAAGTGTTATCCTAAGATTGACAATAGGATATAGGATCTTAAACAGCCAAATGATGCCAATAACATGCATGCCATCCTAGCACTTGTGAGGCAGAACAGATCTGAGTCTGAGACAAGCCTACATACATAGTGATGAAGGAGACTGCCATAGCATCCTGGAGTTACTAGAAGATTTTTTTTTTAAATTATGGTAACATTTACTGATGGTGGGGGGGCATGCATATCATAGCATGCATATGGAAGTCAGAGGATGACTTACAGGAGTTGGTCCTCTCTCTCTACCTCGTGGTTCCCAAGATCAAACTTAGGTCTTGACACAAGTACCTTTACCCAATGAACCATCTTGCTAGCCCCAACTCAAGTTTTCTTTTCTTTTTTTTTTTCTTCTTTTTTTTCCTTTTTGATAGAGACAGGGTTTCTCTGTGTAGTCCTGGCTGTCCTGGAACTCATTCTGTAGACCAGGCTGGCCTCGAACTCAGAAATCCGCCTGCCTCTGCCTCCCAAGTGCTAGGATTAAAGGTGTGTGCCACCACCGCCTGGCTTCAACTTTTCTTTACTGAAGAAAAACAGAAACTTTGAATGCTTCTTCAAAAGCATCTAGCACCTGGGAGGTAGAGGCAGTGTGATCAGAAGTTCAAAGACACCTTTAGCTAATAGGAAGTTCAAAGCCAGCCTGTGTTAGTGTCTTTTAAAAAAAAAAAGTAAGGACTGGAGACATGGTTCAGGAATTAAGAGCAATTGCTCTTGCAGAGGAACTAGGTTTGTTTTCTAGCAGCACAGGGTTCACAACCATTTATAACCCTATTTTCAGGGGGTCCAGCTTCCACAGATACCAAGCATGTACATGGTGCACATACATAAATATAGGCAAAATACTTATAAAACAAGAAAAAATAATAAACACACAGAGAGAGAGAGAGAGAGAGAGAGAGAGAGAGAGAGAGAGAGAGAGAGAGAGAGAGAGAGAGAGGGGCTTTTATCCCTTGAGAGGAAGAGTGAATAATTTAAAATATTTCTGAACTATAAAAAATCCTCAAGCATTAAGTGCTAGGACAAACAAGTATGTGCCTCAAAGGATTTATTTTCAAAACTGAAAGCACAGTCCTCATTGTGATGGGTGTGCACACTCCTGCCCTGTGCTGACCTGCTTCTGGGTCTGTTTCCAAATTCACAGCCTCCAGGGGAAGACGGTCTGTGGTTCTGCTAAAAAGAATTTTCTCAAAGGCACCATTATGTCAGTAAAAGATAAACACGGCTCACTGAGGATTACAATTAGCTACACAGCAATTGTAAGGCCTGGGCCAATCTCATTACATAACTCTCGCTTGAAACATTCACTCCACTCCTGATGTTACTTCTGCTCAGAATCACAGCAGCCTCTTTCTCCTTTGCTTCATGAATTTCTTCAAGCCTCTGTGGAATTCCCACAGAGGGCTGTCCTGTACTTCTCCAGACAGAGTCCTTTGTTCTTAAGATTTTAGATCCTACTCAGTGATACTCCCATGAATTACAAACTCTGAAGAACAGAACTGTTACATCTTATTTAGAATACCTAACAAGGGCCCATCCTGGAAGTAGGAAGGTCAAGCCAAGGAAGGAAGATAGTAATCACGCTAAGACCTATGTATCTTAACAACAACAACAACACCTGCCTAAATACTGGAATAGAAGAACTAAACCTGAAGGTAGGTGTGATGGCTCATGGCAGTAAGCCCAGTGCTCATGCTGTTTAGTCAAATGGACTGCTGAGAACAGGAGACTCAGTCTCAAAAATACAAAACAGTAAATATACAAAAGCTGTAAAGACAAATTTGAAACTACCTGCTGAATAAGTGATTAAAATGTGATGCATGAGCCGGTAAGATGGCTCAGGAGGGGAAGAATTTGACAGCACGCCTGCTGCCCTGAGAGCTCGATCTCTGGGATACATAAGACAGAACCAATGTTGTTGGATGACCTCTGAACTCTATGCATATGCTGTGACATGTGTGACCCACCCCTCAGCACATACAGAATGTAATTTTTAAAGTGTAATGCATAACTCCTTCAAAAAAAATTGTAAAGCAAGGCACTGGTGACAAACACCTGTAATTTCAGCATTGGAGAGGCAGAGACAGACAAATCTCTGTGAGTTCGAGAACAGTCAGAGCTACACAGAGGAACCCTCAAAAAAAAATGTGAATTAGATACCATAATCATAGAACCTTCTGAAACAATCACTGTTAGTTTTATAAATGATTCTAATCAATATTTTGATTACACGGAGCTCCTCCCAGCTTATCTATGGACCTGTATTATAAACTACTTCAAGGCAGAAACCTCCCAGCCACTCTTCAGATGGTAGAAGTCTGCTAGTATCCTAAGAAATCACCCAGGCATCAACCGGAGTATAAGGACTTAACAGGTTTCCTTTGGCCCACCTTCTCGGAGCAGGTCGTCTGCAGTGTTGACCCCATGCTCTATGAGCTTCTGGCAGTCATCTAGTGGTTTGATGGTCTCCTGTTCAATGGTGTCTACCTCTTGCAAAAGGGTCACCAATCTCTCATCCAACAGCTTCCCAAGGGTTCCTTTTAAATCACTAAAATGCTGTTTGAGGACATCCCTTGTCTGTGAAGCACTCTCCTTTATCTAAAAAGAACATAAAAACTCAAATTCAAAATCTTTACACAAAGTTAGCATACAGGCATCATTCATAATTACCTAATTGTATCACACAACTACCATCTTCCACTCATTAAAAATGATTGTATGCTGTGCTGGGATTCAATCTATGGCCTCATACAGTGCTCCCTTCCCTTGCTTTTCTTCATTAAGACAGGATCTCATTATGTAACCCACGTTACATAGTAAGTTTATAATCTTCCTACCTTCCGAGTGCTAGGATTACAGGGCACATCATCAACCCAGATTGCAGTTATTTAAAAAGTAGGGTAGGCGGGGCTGGAGAGATGGCTCAGCGGTTAAGAGCACTGACTGTTCTTCCAAAGGTCCTGAGTTCAAATCCCAGCAACCACATGGTGGCTCACAACCATCCGTAATGAGATTGGATGCCCTCTTCTGGTGTGTCTGAAGACAGCTACAGTGTACTCATAAATAAAATAAAAAAATAAATAAATAAATCTTTAAAAAAAAAAAAAAAAGTAGGGTAGGGGATGAGACAGGGTCTTCAGTATAGCTCTGGCTGGCCTGGAGCTTGCTCTGATCCTATGATCCTCTGACTTCAGCTTAGCAGACAATTTAAATGTAGCTAAGCATGGGAGAACACGCCTGGAATACCAGCGCTCAGGAGGCTGACGCTAAAGCCTCATAAATTTGAAGCTTGCTCAGATTATAAGCAAGACCCTGTCTCAGAGAGAAATATTTTGTTAATTGAATTATATACACTCAAGGTACACTGTGTTTTGAATCACATATAAATAGTTGATACTTCTGTCAAGCTAATCAATATACCCATCTTTTGACATAGTTACTTTATTTTTTTCTTTGTTTTTTGGGGGACAAGGTTTCCCTGTGTTCCTCTGACTGTCCTGGAATTCACTCTGTAGACCAAGTTGGCCTCAAACTCAGATCCAAGAGTGCTGGAATGAAAGATGGGAGCCACCATGCCTGGTTTGATGTAGGTAAAGAAAACTTAAAACTACATGGAAAGAAAGAGAGAGGGGGCGGGGAGAACACACGTAGGGAACTCAGGTGCTCGTGTGCCATACTGCCTGGTCCTTCACCTGTATGTTGAGGTCTGAAGATGACTTCTGGGAGTCAATTCTCCCCCTCCACCATGTGAGCCTCAAGGACTGAGCTCAGGTTGTCAGACTTGAAACAAGCACCTTTATCCAACAAGTCACCTTGCCAACCCAATGATTACTTTCTGTGTAAGAATACTGAAGCTCTCTCTTGGCAACTGGCAAAATACAACACAGCATAGGCCACAGTCCTTATCCTATATATTAGCGCTCTAGAACATGTTCATCATAGAAGTACTGTGCCTCGGGACCACCGTATCACTAGTTCTCCCACCTCAATCCTGCTAACCAATATTCTACTGCACACTCCTATGAATTGGGTCCTTTTCAGATTCCATAGAAGTGAGATCGTGTGATCCTTCCCTTGTATTTGCTTGTTTCACGTGGCCTCTTGATGACAAGCATGTGTCACCATAACCAGCTTTGTTGTTGCTGCTGCTGTCATTTTTTTACAAATCTGCTTTACTTTTGTGTCTGCCTGTCTGTGTGCGTACATATGGGCATAGATGTCTTCCTAGATCACTGTTCATCTCATTTTGGTGAAAATAGTCTCTCACTGATCATGAATCTCAGTGATTGGCTAGACTGGCTGGCTGATAATCGAATCAAGTTGTAATTATGAAATGTTCTTTGCTAAGGGATTCTGTGTGCTCCCTGTTAACTCAGACTGCTAGGGCTAAGACTAACAGAACACAGCGTAGGAAGAGCAGGAGGGGTGTATGCTTATAACTCTCACTTGTCACAGGCACACTGGGGATTCTACGCAAATTTTGAAATACACTGTCCTCAGTCCACAGAGCCAAGTTTGAAAATCTTTGTGCTTGGCTGGGCGGTGGTGGCGCACACCTTTAATCCCAACGCTTGGAAGGCAGAGGCAGGCGGATTTCTGAGCTTGAGGCCAGCCTGGTCTACAGAGTGAGTTCCAGAATAGCCAGGGCTATACAGAGAAACCCTGTCTCGAAAAACCAAAAAAAAAAAAAAAAAAAAAAAAAAACCTTTGTGCCACAAGTTATGACAGAAAAGTCTTTGTATCTTCTCACATATATTCTGAAAGCAAGTAGCTGTTTATATAGTCACCAGATGTTGTTTAAAATGTAATAGATAAAACACAGTCCATTTTCTCTCAAATACTAACTATAAGTTAGACAGTTAAGTTAGAACAAGCACATGAACTGGGATATGACCTGGTCCTAAGGTACTTGCCCAGCAGTTCAAGCTTCTGGATTCAATCTCCAGTAATAAAAATAAAAATTGGCTCCCCAAACTATCATTTTGCTTTACAAACGACAGTAGTTTTATGACATATTATATACTAACCTAATCCTCTTGCCAGCTTTCTCTTGACCAGAGTGTTGGATGTACCTGTGTACACACACACACACACACACACACACACACACACACACACACACACACACACAATCTACTAAGGATGAATATATCCAAAAAAAAGTTTCAGTTTTAAGGTGGGTGGTGCCAGGCAGTGGTGGCACACGCCTTTAATCTCAGCACTTGGGAGGCAGAGACAGGCAGATTTCTGAGTTCGAGGCCAGCCTGGTCTACAGAGTGAGTTCCACAACAGCTAGGACTACACTGAGAAACCCTGTCTCGAAAAACCAAAAAAAAAAAAAAAAAAGCCTTATGATTTTATATTGTTAGCAATGCGTAGTATTAGGCTCTAGACCTAATGCATGTTTTTTTGTTGTTGTTGTTATTTTGGAAGACAAGATCTCATGTCTCATGGATACCAAGCCTCAAACTCATATGCAGTTCAAGAGGACCTTGAACTTCTGATCCTTCTTCCTCCACCCCTCCAATACTGATATTACAGATAGGTCTCCCCATGTCCAGCTTCGTGCATGCTAGGCAAATACTCTCCCAACTGAGCTAAGTGTCAGCCCCAGAATCTGGATTTTTTAAGACCGTGGTTGATTTATAAATGCAATATTGATAGAATAAAGCCATCAAGTCAGCGCACTGTGCCACATTTCAGACTGTCCTCTTAAGAGGAAACTCTGCACTTGAGCACTGAACCAGCAAGCCCCTGCCTGGTCTTTAACGGATACAGCATATGCAGGAAGTGCCCTGGTTAGGTAAAGTCAATTTCCTCTTTAGAAAGAATCCAAAAGCTCCCTCAGAAATTACAAGCCCATGTTATGTTGTTTTTGTCTCAGAACTTTACAGGAAAGGGGAAGTGTGTAAATATCAGTGAGGACTGTGGAAGGGAGACTCCACTTCTAAACCCACCTCTCAGGTACTACTCATCATGCATGTATTTGTTGTCTGTTGTTCACAGAATACCAACTACTCCCTATTTAAAACCTATGTTTTTTCCCTTATATCATTTTCTTCTTCAAAATAGCTCACAATCTAAAGCTCAGTCAACATTAATCCAACCATATAAGTAATCAAGTATGAAGTTTCTTGGCTTCATGAAAACAGTGCACTGATGAGTCTCCCTGTTTGAGGTGGTCGAACGTGTTTCCTCTTATCTCACTGCAGCATCAGAGCTCTCAGAGTCTGCACTGTCTACAACAGAGGGAAAGGCAGCTCTAAAACTACTTAGAAAGACTTCACTGTGCCCCACATCTGAGTCCAAGAGCCACGTTCTTGATACTGAGGTGGTTTTTACTTTCAGACATGATTTTATGAAGTTCCAACCATGATGGCACACTTCTGTAACCCAAATACTCAAATGTCGTGGCAAAAGCCAGAGATCTACTGAGTAAGCTCCAGACTAGCCAGTGCTATACTATGAAACAACGCTGATAAATAAATGGTTCCCAGGAAAACAAGTAAATTTAGTAGTGTCTGAAGACACTATTATACCATCTTTTCCTCCTAGATATATTCCAGGCTGGCCTTGAACTTGCTATACAGCTCACTCAAAGATGACCCTGAACTGAACTGAGTGCCTCTACCTCAAGTGCTGGGATTATACATGCATTATGTGGTGCTGGATCCAGCCCACGCTTCACGCATGCTAGGTAAGCACTCTACCAACTGGACTGTATTCTCAGCTCCTGTATCACATATTCCTTGTGCCTGAACAAATCATAATGTACTTAACAACCATCAATCTCAAATGATAACTAGCCAGCTAGGTCAGAGGTTCTCAATCAGTGGGTCAAGACCCCTTTGATGGTCAAATAACTCTTTCACTGGGGTCACCTAAGACCATCAGAAAACACAGATATTTACAATTCTAACAGTAGCAAAATTACAATTATGAATTAGCAATGAAGATAATTTTATGATTGGTTCATATTGTGATTCCACAACACGAAGAACTGTATTAAAGGGTCAAAGCACTAGGGAGGTTTAGAACCACTGATGAAGGACAACAATATCTCTGTAACAAAACAGATTTAAGAATATAAATGGTGGACTGGAGAGATGGCTCACTGGTTAGGAGCATTGTCTGCTCTTCCAGAGGTCCTGAGTTCAATTCCCAGCAACCACATGGTGGCTCACAACCATCTTTAATGGGATCTGATGCACTCTTCAGGTGTACTCACATATATAAAATTAAAAAAAAAAAAGAAAAGAATATAAATGGCTAGCCACTGTGCCTTTAATCTTAGTACTCAGGAGGCAGAGGCAGGCGAATCTCTGTGAACTCAAAAGCCAGCTTGGTCTGTGAGGCAAGTTCTAGGTCAGCCAAGAGAGAAAAAAAGTATAAATAGCAGACAACTCAAAGCCTCCAGCAGGAAACTGTAACGTATACACTTTATAGTCATCAGTTACATTCTTAACTCCCGCTGAAACCTCCAGTGTGACAGACTTTTCATTTTATTTATTTATTTATTTATTTATTTATTTATTTATTTGGGAGAGAGGGCCTCTACATAGCCCTAGCTTTCCTGGAACTCACAGAGATCTATCTGCCTGCCTTTGCCTCCTCAGTGCCGGAATTAAAAGCTTGCTGTCACCGACCACCCTTGCAAGATTATTTAAACTCATTGAAGCTGAGTTTAAACTTAAGTAACCTTTTGAAGTTAACAGGATGATGAGCTCACAAAATACTACCCATTGATACAAAACAACACACAACTGACATACTTTCCTCCAGAGTTTATCAGAAGGTCCATAAAGGCTGGAGAGATGGCTCAGCAGTTAAGAGCACTGGCTGCTCTTCCAGAAGACCCAGGCTCAATTCCCAGCAACCACATGGCAGCTCACAACTCTGTAACTCCACCTCCAGAGTATCTGACCCGTTCACACAGCTATACATGCAGGCAAAATACCAGTGCACATAAAATAAATACATCATTTAAAGAAACCATAAAATGTATTTAAATCTAAATTAAGGCCACACCTTTAATCCTAGCACTCAGGAGGCAGAGGCAGATCTGATAAGAAAGTATCTTACTATGTAGCCTTGGCCTGGAACTCATTATGTAGCACAGGCTAGCCTCATACTCCTAGACATCCTCCTCCCTCAGCTTTAGTGATGAGATTATGAATGTGTGGCACCAGAGAACTAACACTGTTGCTTCTAAACGGTTGAACTTCCGTAATTTATTAAACAGCAGGAGATAACTAAACCACATGATGTGACTCTTGATTAGCTGCATTAATGAAGAGAATGCACATAATCACCATTACTATCTAAGAAGGATCTATGCAAAACGACACCCACACATTTATAAAGGCTTTCATCTACATGCTTACTGTGGTTCAGTAAGTGCCAGGAATTGGGGTTGTAAAAACGAATAAGGCAGGGCTGGAGAGATGGCTCAGTGCTTAAGAGCACTGGCTGCTCTTCCAAAAGACCCAGGTTTGATTCCCAGCATCCACATGGCACCTGTGTGAGCACACCTGTCTGTAACCCTAGTTTCAGAGAATCCGACACCCTCACACAGACATAAATGCAAGCAAAACACTAATGCACATAAAAATTAATTTAAAAACAACAAAAAACAATAAATGTCATGACCTTGACCTTAAAAAACTCATTCTCTGGACATGGTGGCTATACAGAGAAACCCATCTCAAAAAAACAAGAGTAACAAAAAAAGTATGTATATATTATAATCCATATTAAAAACAAGCTATAAGTAGCTTGCAGACTTATAAGACTTGTAACTTATAAAACTGTGGGACAGAGAGGAACCTCAGTGATTAAGAAGGATACGTGCTGGTCTTGCAAAGGACTAATGTTCAATTCTCAGAACACATGAGAGTCAGGTCAAAATTATCTGTGGATCCAATGCTCTCTGAAGATCTCTATGTGGACCTGGCCAGGCTTGAACTCACAGAGATACACATGAGTCTGCCTCCCAAGTGCTGTGATTAAAGACACATGCTATCATGACTGTCTTAAATTAAAATAAAATGAAATAAAGACAGTTTGTGAGCTGGTAATGAATCTCAGCTGGTAGAGTGTTTGCATAGCATACACAAGAGAGCAACAACCCAAGCTCTCTTATGGGAAAATATTCTTAATAAATGCTTATACTATTAATCAAAAGAAAAATATAAGATACATAGTTATATATATAGCAGTTTCTCACCTCTATTGAATATTCACTGACAGATACATCAAAATGTTAATTAACCACAGCTATCTGTGACTGTAATAATAGGTTATTTTCAAATGATTTTGTTTTTAGCTTCCCCTAGATCTAGATTTAGATGTTTCATTTGGATATGATAACAGTGTTACACTGTACCAAGATACATCTAAACTGATTTCTGCACTGTCTTGAAAACAGTGACAGAAGGGGAAGTGAAAGATAAAAGCGGCAATAATCGCTTTCCTTTCTTCACTGAGCTACTAAGACTTCCTGTCTTGGTTTTCTGAAATAACCTATGTTTTTCTTCATGAGTCTTTAGTTTGCTGTGTGTTTTCAAATCCTGTGGGAATAAAGAGCTATAGAGAACCTGGTATTATACAAAAGGGGGAAAAAAAACAAACCCAAGGATAGTAATTAACTCTTCAAAAAGTAATCTGAAATCAATGATCTAAAACAAAAAACCAATACTAAGGTAGATATTACTCTGTGTTGGACACAGTCACTAACAGGACTAGGCAAGAGGATCTTCTGAGGCCAGGAATGCACCTCAGGGAGTTCCTGCCTCAAACACAAAAGAAAACCGGGTGTCTATCATGCCAGCACTCTTAAGACTGAGACAGAAAAACAACAGGTAGAACCCACTGCGCTAGACAGTGGGTTCTAGGCCCATCAGAGAGACAATGAGACCATACTTCAAAGACCAACCAACCAAAGAAAAAGAACAAACAAAAATAAATTATAAGTAAAAACATAGTATACAGAAAACATATTCATTGACTAGACACATTAGAATATTTAAAGATGGTAACCAGAATGATGACATGGGATGATAATACAAACTATTCTGCAGGCAGATGCAGAATTGCCAGCAAGAGTTCAAGGTCACTCTATCACAAAAAGACATGCTAGATAAGCACTATTCATCTGGAGATGATGTGGCTACAAGCCTTTAATCCCAAAACCCGAACGACAGAGCCAGGTGGCCAGACTAACATGGTCTACATAGTGAATTCCAGAACAGCCAGAGCTACTTAGTGTGACCCAGTCTCAAAAAACCCCCAAAATAAAATAAGGTTATCAGTTATTCAGTTGCATGTTCTGTAAAATCATCTAACATAAAAATGTCTGATATTTCCAACACTGTTTTGAGACATTCTCACTAGGTCCCTCAGGCAAGTGTAGGATTTGTCATCCTCCTCCTCTTCTAGCCTCCTAACTGCTGGGATTTCCAAAATTCACCACCATGTCCAAACAACATTTCAATCTTGGAGGGAAAAAAATGCAACGAATAAAAATCATCTTAGTTTAAACCCTAGAGATCAGAGAAGACCTGCTGAAGTGAGGTGGTCTCTTTGAGCACTTCCACCTCAGTCTTTAATGTGTATTCTTTTTATTTCATTTATTTTTTTTAATTTTAGTTGTATGTATGTATGTATGTATGTATGTATGTATGTATGTATGTATCTATGTGTCTGTATAAGCGAATGCAGGTATTATGTAGTGAATGCAGACACTGTGGAGGGCAGGGGCATTGCATCCCATGGAGCTAGAGTTAGAGATGGCTGTAAACTACTTGACATAGGGCTGAGAACAGAACCTAAGTCCTCTACAAGACAAGTATGCACTCCAAACTACTAAACCAACTCTCCAGCCCTTTACAATGTTTTTTTTGTTTGTTTGTTTTGTTTTGTTTTTTATAATGCCTAGGGATCTTGCTCAAGTAGACTTAATGAGTCTGGTCTGAAGCCCAAGGTTCTGCATTCTTGGCAAGATGAAGTCACTGCTGCAAGTCATGGGCCACAGTTACAGTAGCAAGTACTCAGGGGTCACTGCTGGCCAGAGCTAGGTAGAGCCTTGACCAAATAGTACCTCAATTAGGATCTCACATATACTCTGAGGGAGTAAAGACTTGAATTTGTGAATGCCTAGAAGGTAAAGGAATCACTCTACTAAAAGATACAGGAAAGCGGCGGGCGGTGGTGGCGCATACCTTTAAACCCAGCACTTGGGAGGCAGAGGCAGGCGGATTTCTGAGTTCGAGGCCAGCCTGGTCTACAGAGTGAGTTCCAGGACAGCCAGAACTACACAGAGAAACCCTGTCTCGAAAAACCAAAAAAAAAAAAAAAAAAAGTGAGATACAGGAAAGGCAAGATAGTCATTTTAGAGGGTGAGCTGCACATAGACTAAAACACACAGTCTGTATACAGTCTAAAACATTGGCATTTCTCACTATACACACTTTCTGGTACCTCACTCTGACCCCCACTTCAGTGATGAAAGATGGAGTTTCTGGATTTGCAAAGTTCAAGTGTTAGGCCTAAGACTCTAGCAATGGCCTGAAGGTACTGCTGCTTTAGGCCTGAGTGGACCGCTGGCATCCTTGACCTGCAATCTCTGCTTACAAGCAGAAACATCAATGTTCTAGAAATAGCACAAGTAATGAAAAATACTGCAAAAGTTAAATCCTCAAATGATATACATGACTTATGCTTCTCTTGCTTATTTTGTTTTTAAGGATGATAACATACTTAGAAGGTCAGAGTAAATTCATGAAGGTTTATTTCCCTCAGTACACACGACTTAGATGTATCTCTGCAACACAATAAATATTTACTGAGTGAATGAATAAGTGAGTATTTAAAGGGAATGGAGGTTAGTTTATTTTTCCTTCTTACTTATTTATTTTATGTATGTGAATACACTGTTGCTCTCTTCAGACACACCAGAAGAGGGCATTGGAACTCATTACAGATGGTTGTGAGCCACTGTGTGGTCGCTGGGAATTGAACTCAGGGCCTTTGAATGAGCAGTCAGTGCTCTTAACTGCTGAGCCACCTCTCTAGACCTAACAGTCAGTTCTTAGTACCAAGGATTCCAGAGAGATATAGAAAACTATTCTTAATGATTTCCATGTAAGAATAGGCTGGCTGTGAACATTATCTGGTTTCCTGACAACTGAACATATCTCTAGCCTTTAACTTACTTAAGCAGAAGGATTAGCTGGGTGACATGTCTGTATCCTTATCACTTCAGAGGTGGAGGCAGGAGTAAAGATCATCTTCAGCTAAAAAAAAAACATGTTTAAAGCCAGCCTAGACAACAGGAAAACTTGTCTCAAAGCAAACAAAGCAAAATCAAAAAGCATAAACTAGTAAGTTAGAGAAAACCCTTGCATTCCTACATAGAACTTCCTTTTCTCTAAAAACAGAGGGTAGGGCCTGAACTTAACCACAGAGGAGAGAAACTGCTACATGTTTTTAACAGATTTTTTTTTTTACCTGTTTTAAAAGATTTTTTTATCCTTCTTCCCCCAGACTTTCATATACGACACTTCTTTGTTTTGTTTTTCAAGGGTATCTCTATTAGCTCCGGCTGTATTGGAACTCACTCTGTAGACCAGGTTGTCCTTGAACTCACAAGAGATTTGCCTGCTACTGCCTCCCCAGTACTGGGATTAAAGACATTTACCACCACTGCCCAGATATACACCATTTCTTAACATGTGACAAAAATCATGAGAGGTTTGTTAGTTTGTTTTGTTTTGTTTTTGGAGACAGGGTTTCTCTGTATACCCCTGGCTGTCCTGGAACTCACTCTGTTGACAGGCTGGTCTCAAACTCATAAATCTGCCAGCCTCTATCTACCAAGTGCTAAGGAATAAAGGCATGCACCACCACTGTTCAGCTGGAAATACATTCTAAGCCAAGAAAGTCAGTCAGGTAGGGCTACATATTGCATGATTCTGTTTACACAACAGGTCTAGAATAGGGGCTAAGGATGTAGGTAGTTTTGATCACCACTTAAATTAGGAGTGATGATGTGTATGCCTGTAATCCAAAAATTTGGGAAATACAGACAGGAGGATCAGAAATTCAGGTCATACTTGGCTATTCAGAGAATTCAAGGCCAGCCTTGGTTACACGATACCCTGTCTGAAGGAAAGAAGCTGAGGAAAAAGAAGAAAAAAGGAGAGCTCCAGAACAGGTAAATTCATAAAAATAGCTTAGGCTTCTATTAGATTAGTCAGAGTGACACTGATTACAGAGTATTTCTAGAGAATAATGTAATATTCTAGAATTCACACATCATGATGGCTAAATAATTTTTTTTCTTGGTTTTTCGAGACAGGGTTTCTCTGTGTAGCCCTGGCTGTCCTGGAACTCACTCTGTAGACCAGGCTGGCCTCGAACTCAGAAATCTGCCCGCCTCTGTCTCCCAAGTGCTGGGATTAAAGGCATGTCCCACCACTGCCCCGCTAATAATTTTTAATTAAATATTTAATTGTTATTTTATGGTTCGGATTTGGGTATTTTGCCTGTGTGTGTGTGTGTGTGTGTGTGTGTGTATGTACACAATGTGTATGCCTGGTGACAATGAAGGCCAGAAGAGAGTATAGAACTGGAGTTACTGGTGTCTGTGAGTTGCCATGTATGTAGATGCTGGGAATTGAACCCCCATCCTCTGGAAGAGCAGCCAGCTCTCTTAACCTCTGAGCCATCTCTCCAGCCCTATGGCTAAACAAATTTATAAGTAATCTAAAAAACACTGAATGAATTTCATGATGTTAATTTTATTTCAATTAATAAAAAAATCATCATGGGATTGGAGAGTAGCTCAGTGGCAAAGCATTTGCTTGCCATGCATGAGGCCTTGGATTCCATCTCTCAAAAAAAAGTTAAAAAAAAAAAAGTAAAAGCAGGTAAAACACACACACACACACATGCACACACACGCGCACACACACACACGCGCTCACTCGCAGGCGCTCAGTGCAGCATCCCTTCCTCTCTGCTCTTCTCATCCTTCTCAAAGCAACATTGTTATTCAAAAGTCATATATCTGATGATACACTATCTACAGAGAACTGGAACTCTAAGAACATCCCTAGGCAAAGGCACCTGCCTATTTTGATAACATTTTTGTAACATAGACCTTTCTTTAAACTCAACTTGACAGGGGCCTAATTCTACAAATCTGAACAAGCACGATGGGCTAGAAGTAGCTGTGGTAACTTGAAACTGGAACAAAACACACTCCAGTTGACAAGGAGACTGACACTATTCCTTAGCCCGATCAGTAATGTCACCAGAAATCTGAACTGTGATCAGCGTGCTCTTAGGGTTTGGTATGTCAAGCATGAGACAAGGCCTTTCAAAAATAAAACAAATAAAAACCGTAGTGAGCCAAACAAATTATAAGAGTATGTTCTGATTTTAGATTACTGAATTCAAAACTTAATTGTCCAAGAGGTAGCGCAGTTTCCCAGTATCTCTAAAGCCCTGGGTCCCATCACCAACACAATGGATAAATAAGTACTAAGTAAATATAAAATGAAAGAACCTTCTCTTTTCAGGGCTGTAGATCTATTGGACAAGTACCACTGAGCCATACCCATTCATCTAGGTTTAGCAACTGAACATTTAAATATCTAGGGTGGGAATCACATTTAAAAAAATGCGCTCAACGCACACACAAGACATTAGTAAGTACTACACCCAGGTACTTACCTCATCCTTCCAGTGCCAACTCTAATGCCTCTTAATTGCTGAGGGAGTTGAACAACAGCCATGCTCATGTGTAAGATACATGAACTGGCTGAAACATTAGTCATTTATTACAGGGCACTTTAGCCAAGAATGGTAGAAACATGCCTGTTATTTTAGTACTCCAGAGGCTGATGTCAGAGGATTTCCAGTTTGTTGTCAGCCTGGGCTACAAAGTGAGTCCCAGGACAGCCTTGGCTACTTAGCAAAATCTCATTTAAAAAAAAAAAAGGTGAGTGGTAGAGACTGGCAAATTTCTGAGTTCAAGGCCAGCCTGATCTACAAAGCAAGTTCCAGAACGGCCAAGGCTACAAAGAGAAACCCTGTCTCAAAAAACAAATGAATAATAAAAAATTAAAATTTAAAAATATTCGAGGGGGTGGAGTGGACGGTGACTAAGACAAAATACACTGGATGCATACATGAAATTCACAGACTAAACAGTATTACATAAAAGGGGATATTTTAAGCCTTTTTTAAAGTTCTAGATTTTCAACATTTATTTCAAAATAGCAGAAGGAATAATGCAAATTCTTTCAAAAGGAAATCCAGATGTGTGCATTGGAAGACCTTGAAAGTATTCACGAAATCAGGTTTAAATCATAAGTCATATCTAGATTCTGCTCCCAACTTTTGCTAAACTGTTGATGCCTGGCCTACACCATCTCTACAAATATTCTAAATATTAGCGATGGCAATATTCAAAGATTATCACAGCATTAGTTCACCATTTTCAGCTTCGGCACAGCAGCATTGGAGTTACCAGTGCGATGATATGCGTGACAAACTAGGCCTGGAGAAATTCTAATGGAATTCCATTTACCAAAAAAGCATTAAGTAGCCGGGTGGTGGTGCCGCACACCTTTCATCCCAGCACTTGGGAGGCAGAGGCAGGCAGATTTCTGAGTTCGAGGCCAGCCTGGTCGACAGAGTGAGTTCCAGGACAGCCAGGGCTACACAGAGAAACCCTGTCTCGAAAAACCAAAACCAAAACCAAAAAAAAAAAAAGCATTAAGTAAACACTTAATAGTAACATGAGGATTATATATCTTATTATCTAGCATTAGCAGAGGCTTATATCTTTTTCTGTATACCTTTGAGAGTGGAGAGAAGCCATGTGGCTTTCCTCTATCTCCCTTCGACCTTTCCTTGTGGAGAGATAACTGCAGTACTTGAAAGTGTATGTAGCCTCTTCTATTACCAGTCCTCTCTTTAAATCTGTTTTTCCACTTCCCTTCACCTTTGTATACCCTCCCTGAAACATCTTGTTTTGCTTCTTCTGCCCTTCAACATCTTTCACCTTCAGTTCTAGCCTGTCTAAAGATTACTCTAAATGATTGTTCAAGGCATTCGCGATCATATGAGATATTCAAATATGTACACCCCCTCCCGCCCCCATTCATTCGGCATTAATGTTACTGCTGCTCAGCCTCTCCATTTCTCCTTACTTCTTCCCTCTCCCTCTACTTCGTCTCCACCTTTACTGTCCCCTGGTCACTGCCCTCAGGCTTGTAAACCGAGTATCTACCGCAGGTTTCCCCTCGCTATGCCTTCTTCCTCTCAACTCTCTTCTTCGATCATCACTCCAAGATCCCTCGGATTTGCCCCGATGGCTCAAACTCGGACGCCACCCGTACTCTCACCCCGCGCGGCGACTTAGACGAGCTCCCCGAATTCTTTCTCGGTCCCCCAAACTTATCTTTCCCTTCAAGAACTCTGCTGCATCCACCTCCCCGTGTCACGTACCCAACAGGTCTGCGACCTCCTTCTTTCACAGAGCCTCGGGGCGCCCCCGCCGCGCGCGCCCACCCTCCGGCCCGCTCCCTCTAAGGCCCGCAGCCGCCCTCCGACCTGCCTCTGCGCCTCCCGCAGCCCCTGCAGCCGCTGGCCGAGCTCCCGCCGGTAGCTCTGCGCCGCCTCCACGTTCTCGCGGGCTTCCTGCAGCAGCACCTCAGGCTCCGGCTCCATCGCACCCTTCATCTGGCCGCGCGGCCCGCTGGACTCCCGACAGCAACGGGTTCCCGCGAGCGACCCCGAGCGGCCTCGCGCAGCGGAAGCGCCGCCCCGCCCTGCCCTGTCCTTCATGCCCCGCCCCCGCTGCCGCTTGATTGACAGACGCCGGGGGTTGGGGTGGGGATGGGGGGCGGGGGGACGGACACACGGACTAATGGCGTCTTGGTCTGAGTGAGTGGGAGCTGCTGCGCCGCCTGCTCAGCTCCTCCTCCGGCCTCTGTGCTGCGCCCGCCTGGACACTTCCTCAGGAAACAAATGGAGGCATGAGTAGAAACACGTGAACACGTCTCTAAGTGCTTCCCACTTCTTATCTTACAGCACTACTTATCTGCCCTGCACAGAGGAGGAAGTGGAGGGACACAGAGAGGGAATCTACTCTCTCTCCTAAACTCAGTGCATGATCTCCAGAGCCGAGGCTACAGCTATGGGCTTTAAATCCTCGCTGTATTACCTCCCTAGTAAATGCCAGTTGAGGCGGGCATTTTGGGAGGATACTTGACCCAGGCGCCACCACCTAGATACTCTTAGGAGAGAGAGGCGCAAGTGATGACCAGCTGTACAGCAATCTTGGCTGAAGTCCAAGGCGGGGGATGGCACGTTTTTGCTGTAAGGGCCACCGGATATATATCTGCTGGCATGTGATAAAATGTGTGTTTCCCTGTATTAAATAAATGGGTGTGACCATGTATAGTAAAAACAAGAGCCGCTTGCGCCTGTAGTTACAGCTATTGGTGAGGCCGGGGAAGGAAGGTTGCCTGGAAAGGGGAGCTAGAGGGCAGATTGGACAACAAGGTTGTAAAAATAAACCTTTGAACACTGAATTTTAGATATGGCATAATAACGTTCACATTTCACAACATGGCCTTTGTATTTTTCCCCCAAACTATTTAAAACGGTTAAAATGATCTGTTGAAAAGCCATACAAAAACTAGTTGGATTTGAGTCCTTAAATGAGCCATAAGCCCAAGGTATGTAAATTGTCTTCAGCAGGACCAGACATGGTACAGGATTGTCTCAGGATTATGCGATGAATCTGTATTAGAGGCCAGATCGAAGATGTTCTGGGCCAGACTATTCTTCCTACATTTGGGCTAAACATATGGGCATAAACTGTAATCCCATCTCTTGGGAAGATCTGGAACTCAGAATAGTAATCTGGTTGTTACATAGTGAGTCTGCAGGCAACGTGAGTGATATAAGATGCTGTCAAAAGTAGGGAGGGGAAGGAAGAGAGGAGAAAAGAGGAAATAAAAGGACACTTGAAAGTGAGGAAAGCAGCTGGGCAGTGGTGACAAACACCTTTAGTCCCAGCCAGAGACAGGCAAATCTTTTTTTGTTGTTGTTTTGTTTTGTTGTTTTTTGTTTTTCGAGACAGGGTTTCTCTGTGTAGCCCTGGCTGTCCTGGAACTCACTCTGTAGACCAGGCTGGCCTCGAACTCAGAAATCTGCCTGCCTCTGCCTCCCAAGTGCTGAGATTAAAGGCGTGTGCCACCACTGCCCAGCCAGGCAAATCTTTTGAGTTTGAGACCAGCCTTGTTTACAGACTGAGTTCCACAATGGCCAGGGCTACACAGAGAAACCTTGTCTTAAAACAAACTAACAAACGAATGAATGAATAAATAAAATAAGAAAGTAAAGAAAATAAAAGGAAGCCCTTTTGAAAGAAAATGGAGAGAGTGGCCAGGAGAGCTGGTTTTATCCTAAAGATAACATAGCCTGGTCCATAGTAAATAGTTGGTAGCTGCTAAATGAATTGAGTAGGAAAGAACAGTGCTATCTCTGATAGGACAAAGTGGAAACGAACAAACTTGAGGATAGGAATAGAAGGACACTCTAATAAATATACAGACGAGTGTTGCTGGGAAGATAGAACAGAATACTATATTTGAAGGTGAAGATTAAAGAGAATACTAAAGAGATGGCTCAGTGGTTAAGAGCACTGGCTGTTCTTCCAGAGGAGCCAGGTTCAATTCCCAGCACTGACATGCCTCCAGTCATGGGGAATCTGATCAATCGTCTTTTCTGGCTTTTGAGGGTACCGAGTATACACACAGTGTACATACATATATGCAGGCAAAACACTTGTAAAATAAAATAAAAATTGTGTTTTAATGAGCAAGGGCCAGCCAGGCAGTAATGGTACATGGCCTTGATCCCATCACTCAGGAGGTAGAGGAAGGTGGATCTCTTGAGTTCAAGGCCATCCTGGTCTACAGAGAGAATTCCAGAATAGCCAGGGCTATCCAGGGCTATATACAGAAACCCTATCTTTAAAAAAAAAAATCCCAGCTCTTGGGAGGCAGAGGCAGGTGGGTTTCTGAGTTCAAGGCCAGCCTGGTCTACAGAGTGAGTTCCAGGACAGCCCGGGCTATACAGAAAAACCCTGTCTCGAAAAACGAAATAAATAAATAAATGAATAAATAAATAAATAGCAAGGGCCTCAGAGTTCAGCATGAGTATTGCCTTAGCCAGGCAGGTTCATGTTGATGTAAATATATATATATATATATATATATATATATATATATTGCAAGGCCAGTCTGAACTACCCAGCATAAGATCATATTTCAAACAGCCAAGAGTTATGCTACTAATGTAGCTCAATGGTAGAGTGCTTGCTTACTGTCTTAATTACTGTTCTATTACTGTTCTATGACTAAGGCAACTCTTATAAAAGAAAGTTTTTTAAACTGAGGGCTTCCTTATACGTTCAGAGGGCTAGTCCATGATCATCATAGCAGGAAAATGTGGCAGCAGGGAGGCTGTCATAGGACTGGAACAGTAGCTGAGAACTCATATCTGGTCCATAAACTGCAGACAGAGAGTGAGACTGGGCCTAGAGTGAGCTTTTGAAATTTCAAAGCCCACCTCCTGTGACATACCACCTCTAACAAGCCCACACCTCTTAACCCTTCCCAGATAGTATCACTAACTAGGAAGGAAGCACTGAGATATATGAGCCTGTGGGGACTGTTCTTATTCAAACCACCCCACCCGGTATGTTCAAGGCTCTAGGTTCAGTATCTACACCAGCAAATACAAACACAGAAGGGCATGGGGGAGGCATATGCACTATCATTTGTAAACCAATATTTTAGGAAATAAATGATAAGCAGGACATGGATGCATCTTATCTAACTTAAGATAACGAAGAGCTTGGCATACACTAAAGCCTCAAAACTTCTTTAGGGTAGGTAAAATGAATAGATAGGATAGATGAAGAGTAGGGTAAATAAGAAAACCCTATGGAATTAATATGATTGTGATAATTATAAGAGGAGCTTGAATTAAGATGGTGGTCACTAGTGAGATTTGACAGTTAGAAAGAAGGGAAAATTTAGTTAAATGGTCCAAGAGAATAGTAGGGCTTTGGCAATAAACTTGGTAAAAAAAAAAAAACAGGGCTATTTAAATGTTTGTGTTTGGGATTTTTTTCTCTAAGTCTTATAGCCTTGGTTGACCTGGAACTTTATATGTAGATCAGGCTGGTCTTGAACTTGAGACAATCCTCCTGCCACTGCCTCTTGAGGTTACAGGTGTGAGTTGCCAAATCTGGCCAACATTGTCTTATTTCCTTCCTTCCTTGCTTCCTTCTTTCCTTCCTTCCTTCCTTTCTTGCTTCCTTCTGTCCTTTTCTTCTTTTAAATTTTTTATCTTTTTTTTTTTTTTCTCGAGATAGGGTTTCTCTGTGTAGCCCTGGCAGTCCTGGAACTCACTCTGCCGACCAGGCTGGCCTCGAACTCAGAAATCCACCTGCCTCTGCCTCCCAAGTGCTGGGATGAAAGGCGTGCGCCACCACTGCCCGGCCTCTATTTTCTTAATATAGGGATGGAAGACAAAAATTTGTATGTAGGATATCCTCACTGAGCACACACACACACACACACACACAGAGAGAGACAGAGAGAGAGAGAGAGAGAGAGAGAGAGAGAGAGAGAGAGAGACATGAAAAATAGTACCTGAATGAAATCTTGAGAAACTCCTCCACACAGACATGAGATTAGGGAGTGCATTGGTATTTGAACTTTATAATTTTATTTTACATTAATTTATTTGTTTATTTGTTTATATATATACATATATATATGTATGTATATATATACATACACACACACACACACACATACATATATATATATTCTATGTATGTCATGTGTGGAAATCAGAGGAAAACTTGCAGAAGTCAGTTTTTATCTTTCCACCATATGAGTTCAAGGAACTAAGTCCAGGCTATCCATCTTGTCAGCCAGCACCTTTATCCGATTTTTGACCCTGCTTTTGTTTGTTTTTGAGGCAGAGACTCTCTGTCTGTCTGTCTGTCTGTCTGTCTCTTTTTCTCTCTCTTTCTCTGCCCCTTCCTTCTTCCCTCCATAATAACGTTGGCAGTTCTGGAACTCATTCTGTAGACCAGACTGGCCATGAACTCAGAGACTGCCCTGGGTCTAAAGGTCTGTGCCTCCACACCTGGCAGGCCCTGCCATTTTCAACCTTACAGAGTAAATTTCTAAAGAGTGAATCATCTTGTTGCTAGAGGGACAAGAGAGGACTAGAGTCCAGGAACAGCAGGGGCAGATGCTAGCTGGCTATGGAACAGGGCACAGATTAGGAGGGTCCAGAGGAAGAGATGGAATTAAGCTTCCCCATGTAAGTAGGACAACCAGGGGACACCAAAACGACAAGAGAAAGGGTTATGAAGTGCGGGAACTGTGATGAGAGGAAGAGCACTGTAACAGAGATACTGTTTAAATATCCCTGAGCGTGGGAACAGTTTGGTGACAGGACTCGCCTAGGATGTGCAAGGCCCTCTGTTTGGTTTGACATGTCCCCACCCCCCAGCACTGCACAAAAACAACGAAAAAGAGGAACTCCAGAGTTACCCAGCAGTGCAAAGTGAATACTGCTCTGCAAAGGAACTGAGTTTAGTTCCCAGTGCCTATGTGCAGGCAACCCCCTTGTTACTTGCAGAAGGATTTGATGCCTCCAGCCTTCTCAGACATTTGCACACACTGTACACAGACACACACTCATACACATAATTAAGAATAATAACAGGTCGGGCAGTGGTGGTGCATGCCTTTAATCCCAGCACTTGGGAGGCAGAGGCAGGTGGATTTCTGAGTTCGAGGCCACCCTGGTCTACCAAGTGAGTTCCAGGACAGCCCAGGCTATATAGAGAAACCCTGTCTCAAAAAACAAAACAAAACAAAACAAAAAAACAAAAGAATAATAACAGTAAGGCTGGTGGTGGTGCATACCTTTCATCCTAGCACTCAGAAGGTAAGCAGATCTTTGTGAGTTTGATGCCAACCTGGTCTGCAGAGTGAGTTCTAGGACAGCCATGGCTACACAAAGAAACCTTGCTTTGAGCAGCTGACCTCCAAAAGAATAATAACAAAAAAATTTTTTAAAAGAATTTAAATAGCTAGTCATGGTAGCACAGACCTTTAATTCCCACACTCAGGAGTCAGAGGCCAGGGGAACTAGACTAGTCTACAGAGCGAGTTCTAGGACAGCCAGGGCTACATAGACCCTGTGTCAAAAGAAAACAAACAAACAAAGAAACAAACAAACATAAAACCAACCACCCAAAGTAAACATCTCTATACTATGGCTTCTCTTTTAAACTGGCCATCAAGAAAGGAAAATGTCAAGGTGCTTACTTGTAAGGGCTGGATCATAGGACTGTGCAAAAGCACACACAGCACACATTCATACACAAAATGTTTAGAGAGCAACTGGGAACAAAACCAGTAGGGGACTCTCTGCTTGCTTTCACAGTCCAGCCATGATAGCACACACATAAGCAGAGGTGGTGTAACATAAGGCATCAGGTACAATGGAAGCTCAGAAACCTTAAGTTTAAACCACAGAATTTTGACTGAGGTCCTTTTGGAGTTGGCTGACTGTCTTTTTCTTCTTTTCTTTCCAAAAATCTGTCAAATAATAGTAAAGGAATTTAACATTAGAATAAGGTATAGGAGATACACCAGTGAATGAAAGGGCACAAATGACTACCAGAGAGGCCTGGAAATGGTTGGAAATTGGGAGGGAGATGAAAGAGGTGTAACTGCCCATGTCAACAGACGGAAGCTACAGCCTAATCTGCAGTGAGGAACCACTCACAACTGAGTTAACTACTATCTGAAAATGCCCGAGGAACTCTGGTTAGAAGAACCCAGATGTAATGGTTTTTGGTTATTTATTTATTTATTTATTTATTTATTTATTTATTTTGAGAAAAGGTTTCATGTAGCCCAGGCTAGCCTGAAACATACTGTGCAGTAAAGAATAATCTTGAACTTCAGACCTTTCACCTCTACTTCCTAAATGCTATGATTATAGGTGTGTGCCACTATATCCAATTAGTCCCAAACAAACATGTACCATAGATATATATATGTGCACACGCGCGCGCGCGCACACACACACACACATAATGTATATGGATCTTTTGCCAGAATGTATGTTTGTGCACCCCCGTTCATGCAGTTCCGTAGTGCCTACGGAAGCCAAAAGAGGGCATCAGATCCCCTGGGCCTGAAGTTACTCATGTGAGTAGCCATGAACCTGGCCTCATGATTTCTCAGTTAGGCTGGAGGCCAGGCTCCATTGTCCTCCTGTCTCTGCTGGTCTCAGAGCTGACATTCCAGCCATGCACACAATGCCCGGTTTGTTCTATGGGTGCTGGGATGGAAACTCCAATTTTCATGATTGTGCAGCTCTCTGATCCACTGTAGCACTTCTCCAACAACAGTGACAGTTCACTTATTTGTTCTTATTTTTATTTATTTTTAAATTATGTGTATAGTTGTGTGTCTGTGGGTTTGTGTGTGTGAGTGAATCCCTGTGAAATTCAGGACAGGGCATCAGATCTCCTAGAGCTGGAATTCAGGGTTGTTGTGACCTACTTAGGTGCTGTTAACCAAACTGAGGTCCTCTGCAGGTACAGTGTCCGCTCTTAACCACTGGCTGAGCCATCTCTCCAGTCCCTTGCTTGTTTTTACTTTTGTTTATTTTCCTTTGTTTTGTTTTAATATATTTGTTTGTTTATGTATATCAGTCATCTGTCTTCAGACACACCAGAAGAGGGCATCAGATCCCATTACAGATGGTTGTGAGCCACCATGTGGTTGCTGGGAATTGAACTCAGGACCTCTGGAAGAGTAGCCAGTGCCATCTCTGCAGCCCCTGCTTTTGTTTTTAAAGTTTATTTATTTTTATTTTATGTGAGTGAACGTTTTAGCTTCATATATCTCTCTTCCCTGTGTGTTTGCCTGGTGCGACAGACACCAGAAGAGAGTGATGGATCTCTCAGAATTGGAGATATAGATAACTGTGCGCCCATGTGGGTGCAGGTAAATGAACCTGGGTCCTCTGTAAAAGGAGCCAGGGCTCTTAACTGCTCAGCCATCTCCGTAACCCCCTGCCCCATGCTTGGCTTTTTATTGACTTAGTTTTACTTTTTGGGAGTGCTCAGGATTGATCCCATCTATGGTAGGTACTCTTCCAATAAACCACTTCCTTGCCCTTGTTTCTTTCATGGCGGAGGAGGATTCTGTTGTATGGTTATGCCACAGTGTGTTTATTAACCTAACTGGTAAAAGGAGAAGTACTATTGTAGGTGGTGTTAACGGAACAGTTAAATCTTTAACCACTGTGGCAGGATTTTACAAATACTATTTACACTGGTTAAATTGTGGGCTGGGTATGCAGCTCAGTAGCCCAGCCATGCTTTCCATATCTGAGAGTTGAAAGATGACTCAGCTGTAAACGGCTTTGTTGCTCTCGAAAATGGTTTGGTTTTCCAGCACTTACAATGGTAGTGCATAACTGCCTGTAACTCCAGTTCCAGGGAATTCAATGTCCTCTTCTGGTCTTCACAAGTACCAAGCATACACACACATGTAGGCAAAACACTCAGTCACATAAAATAAAATAAATATTTTTTAAAAAAGATTTATTTTACTTTATGTATATGAATACACTGTAGCTGCCTTCAGACACACCATAAGAGGCCATCAGGTTCCGTTACAGATGGTTGTGAGCCACCATGTGGTTGCTGGGAATCGAACTCAGGACCTCTGGAAAAGCAGTCAGTGCTTTTTTTTTTTTTTTGGTTTTTCGAGACAGGGTTTCTCTGTGTAGCCCTGGCTGTCCTGGAACTTACTCTGTAGACCAGGCTAGCCTCGAACTCAGAGATCTACCTGTCTCTGCTAACTCCAGAGTGCTGGAATTAATGGCGTGAGTGTGCCACTGATGTCTGGCTCCTCTATCTCTTTTTAACTTTATCTATCTACCCACCAACCTATCTATCTATCTATCTATCTATCTATCTATCTATCTATCTATCTATCTATCTAAGACAAAGTCTCTCGGCTGAAATGGAACTTTCTAAGTAGGCTGGCCTCAATCTTAGAGATATCTGCCTCTGCCTCCTAAGTGCACTACCACTTCCTGGCTCCAAAAAT
The DNA here is from genome assembly GCF_004785775.1 of Grammomys surdaster. Taxonomy (NCBI): domain Eukaryota; kingdom Metazoa; phylum Chordata; class Mammalia; order Rodentia; family Muridae; genus Grammomys; species Grammomys surdaster. The sequence continues at coordinate 2,826,709 of NW_021621078.1, read as the reverse complement.
ATAATACTTTTTTTTTTTTTTGGTTTAGTTTTTCTCTGTGTAGCCCTGGCTGTCCTGGAACTCACTCTGTAGACCAGGCTAGCCTCAAACTCTCGAATTCAGAAATCTGCCTGCCTCTGCCTCCCAAGTGCAAAAATATAATTTTTGTTTGTTTTTGGTTTTTCGAGACAGGGTTTCTCTGTGTAGCCCTGGCTGTCCTGGAACTCACTCGGTAGACCAGGCTAGCCTCGAACTCAGATATCTGCCTGCCTCTGCCTCCCAAGTGCTGGGATTAAAGGCGTGCGCCACCACCGCCCGGCGTAAGAATATAATTTTAAGAATGACTAAAGTCTAAGTTTTAATTCGGCTACTAAGTGATTAGGTAACCTTAGACAGATCACGTTCTCAATGGTCAAACTGTAACACCGAAGTGTAAAGCTCTGAAACTCAACTAGATTTCTAAGCTAAAACTAGTGCTATCGCGCGTTGATTCGCCAGAGGAGGTAGTTTGGCCTTCGCGGCTCACCGTCTGCGTAGCCTCCGACAGCGGTCGTAGGTTCCGCCCCCTGCGTTCCGGACGGCGCGAAAACCCAATTGACAAGAACTCCCGCCGAAGCCCCGCTGTCCGACCTGCGTTCGGTGTGCTGCTCCCGCTGCGGCCCGGGGCTCGAGCGCTTAGACTGGACCATCTGCCTCAAGGTCACCGTGTATTGTCTGGCCGCCCCGTCGGGGCCTGCGCCCGGGCTTTCCTAACATCTCTGTCTGAGCCTGGCTGGACAGCCCTGGGCCCAGCCTCGCACTTGCGTCCGGCCGGTGGCCTCTAGGAGACCCGAGACGGGCTCCCGGGCTCGCAGCTCGCTTCCACTGGACCTGCCACCTCTATGGCTTCCAGCCATGCTGGGTCGGACCTCTGGAGGTCCTAGGAGCCCGGGTTCTGGGAGGCAGGGATCATGGTGGGGGTCCTAACCATGGCGGCGGCTGCAGCATCCCCTCCTGTGAAGGACTACGAGATTGAGGTGAGGATCTGTCAAGTTCCTTTCTGCCTGTGTTGGGGAATTGTGGTGTGGGACTGGTTAATGGGAGTCCTGCTTGCTTCTGGGACGAGAAAGGAGGGACACGATGACCCACAGTTATAATTTTGTGTGGGATAGTTGCCTCGGTGTGTCATATAAAGCTCCTACAATAGCGTTGGAATTTTAAGATATTTTCTGGCTGGCTGTTAAGTCAGGATTTGAAAACTGCAGTTCCCGGGTCCTGAAACGTTGGTAGAATAGCATGTCACTAAGGATTTCAGGGTCACTTTCTTTGTTCATGATGATGTGGGATCACAGAACGGCGAAAAAGATAAAGCTTTAAGCTCAGCTAGTCCGTACAAATAAATACTTGTCCTAGGAATTCCATTTAGAATGTCACTTAAAGGAACTCAGTAAGAAGCTTACACCAGTTTCTCGTGGCTGCAGAGCTTAATGTAATGTAGTTAAGAGTCTCTGTGACATGTTAGGTGCCCAGTATTTACCATGTTTTAGAGAATACACTAAGCTTCGACTGTGCTTAATGTAGGAAGCCCTAGCTTTTTGAGAAAGAAAGAGAAATACACTAAGCAACTATAAGGATATTCTATGCCATTTAGAAGTAGTTTTTAGGATCTTAAATCTCTGACCTACTTTTTCTCCTGTCACCATTACAGGCTTGTGCCTCTTCATAGATGCTATGTGTTTTTTATACACTATATTTCAGGCTACAGTTCTGATGTGTTCTGGTGCCCTTGAAGTGAACTAAGATGTGTATTCACTTAAATTCTAACTCTTAATTTTTATAACCAAGTAACTTTTTTTAACTGTAGAATACTTCTTATTTACTGTGTAGCACAGCCAGGCTGATCTCAAATTTATCATCTACCTGCCTCAGCCTGCTTGTTCTGGGATCACAGGCATGCACCATTCACACCCAGTTGAGATATATATATATATTTGTTTGTTTTTTGAGACAGGGTTTCTCTGTGTAGTTCTGGCTGCTGGCTGTCCTGGAACTCACTCTGTAGACCAGGCTGACCTCGAACTCAAAAATCCGCCTGCCTCTGCCTCCCAAGTGCTGGGATTGAAGGTGTGCGCCATCACTGCCCGGCAAGTTATATTTTTTAAAAAAGTAATTTGCTTAAGATTTCCATACCAGTAGATATCAGGGCTGGTACTTGAAGTTAGATCTTACTGGAGTGTCTGTTGTGTGGTGCCTCTGACACCATCTTAAAGCTTTCTAGATGATAATAATAAATTCATTTTTAATTCACTTATTATTTCAACATATTTAATTTTACCTCATTTATTTAAATAGTCCGAATTTGTCCCGCTATTGTTTCTTACTCTTGCTCATTACTTTGAATGTTATTTTTACCCCTTACAAATTCTTTTTACCCCTTAAAATTATTTTGTTACATTTATTTATTTATTGTATGTGCCAGGGTCAGCATATGTGTGAAAATCAGAGGACAACTTGTGGGAAGAAAAGGCCGGTGAATCTCTTAGTTTGAGGCCAATCTGGTCTAGAGAGAGTTCCAGGACAACCAAAGCTACACAGAGAAACTGTCTCAAAAACAAACAAACAACCAAACCAAAACAAAAAAACAAAAAAAACCCCAATAATTCAAATATATGAGCCTATGATAGTCATTCTTATTCAAACCATTAGGACAACATATTTGCTTAATTTAGTGAATTTCTAGGCTAGGTTTAAGGATCTTCATAAGTAGTTTATATTGTTTAGACTTCTTTGAGCTCTCATCTTGTTGCCCAGGAGTATAACCTAGGTTCACTATAGTCTGCCTGCCTCAGCTTCCAAGGTACTAGGACTATAGATATTAGTCACCATGCCCAGCCCTTGTTTATACTTAAGCCTACAATATACATAGAAACAAAATGAGAAATAATGTTCTTCTAAGGACAGGCTTAGAAATTCTAATTTAGTAAATTCAAAACAGTAAGATATTTTCTTAGTATAGTAGCAAGCCTGATTCATACCATTTACACATAGTCAAGAAAAAATGTCTAGACCACAGAAAATAAGGCCAGTTAATTTTCCCTGTGCCACCCCATATGTTTCACAATTCATATCACCTGTACTCAAAGGTAAATCCATTAAACCTTTGTAAGATATGTGTCCAGCCAAAAATGGGATCATTGTTGTTAGTGAACCAGCAGCTGAATGAGCCCTAGTCAGATTCAGTATCCTCCAGTTTTGCTCTAGGGCCATAGAGAACAGCGTTGAGTCTCTGTGCTGATCATGTCCAAGTAGAGCCTATTTCTAGAAGTTGGTTAATTTTTCAGATAATGACATTGTAGGTTTTGGGTTTCGTTTTGTTTTTTCCCAAATAGTATATCACGTAGCTCTAACTGTCCTCAAACTCACTAAGTTGACCTTGACCTTCTGATCCTCCTGCCGCTATCTTAGGTGCTGGGACCAAGCAGGTGTGTACCATGCCTGATGTTACACAATGGTGGGGAATCAAATCTGGGGTTGTGTACATCCCTAGGCAGGTATTCTCCCAGCCTTAGTTATGACAATGAAAATGGCGTTTGTTTTGACATTATTACCTGGTTCATGATTTCCCATTTTGAGCCTAATGCTTTTGTCCTTGCTGAGTCTCATTAGCCATACTTGGGCTCATGATAATCTCTGTTTAACGTGCCTGGGTGCAAGTATCATTGCTGTCTGCAAGTGATTGACGTACATATGGCTGTCCTTAGTGTTACAACCACCTTGATTCTGGAGGGTGCTGGCTAGTACAGGAGGGAGGTGGTGGATTATGGTAGAAAATTAAAACGGTAGACTTGTGGCAAGTGTTCTGTAGTTATCTTTCACTGTGAATTCTAATAAAAATAATAACTGTTTCTTAGAGATACTTAGAATGATGTGTATATTTTTAACTAGAAAAGTAAAGCTGAGGGGTTGTTTGTAGGTTCCCTACCTTGTGTTGGCTTCCACACATATTTTTATTATAGCTTCTGTGAGGTAGATGGTACACTTTTAAGGTTATGAATAGAGGGTGCACACCTTTAGTCTCAGCACTTGAGAGGCAGAGGAAGGTAGATCTCTAAGTTTCAGGACAGCCTGGTCTACATAGTGAATTTCAGGACAGCCACGGATATGTAGAAAGATCCTGTCTCAAAAATATATTAATAAAATAAATTAAGTAAGATAAAATAGAAGACAGTAGGAATTTAGGTTTTCTTGTAAGTTTAGTTTTGTTTTGATATAACCTTTTTTTTTTGACCCAGAGTCTCACTACATTCACTGGCCTGGAGCTTGCTATGTAGACCAGGCTGGCCTCAAACCCATAGGCGTCTGTCAATCTCAGATTCCTGAGTGCTGCTCCATATAAGTTTTGTTTTTGTTTGTTTTTGAGGCAGGGTCTCTGTATGTAGTGACTGACCTAGAACGCTCACCTGGTAGACAAAACTGACCTCAAACTCACAGAGGGCTTTCTCCCTCTGACTCTAGTGCTGGGATTAAAGGCATGAGCCACTTCACCTGGCAATATAAACTTTTTATTGAAGTATAGTGTGTGTGTGTATAACACAAATTACATATATAACTTAATATAACATTTAAAATTGAATGTAAATTTAATATTAAAGGTCATTTTCTTTCTAATATATTTGTTTTTCACCTAAAGTAGCCTTCTCTACTGGGAGATGGCTTAGTGAGTAAGAATGCTTCATGTACAAGTATAATGACCTGGGGTAAAATCCCTAACAAAAGTATGGCTTTTATCCCTGGGGTTGTGGGGCAGCAAAGCCAGGAGGATTGCTGAGACCTGCTGGCCACCAGCCTAGCTCCAGATGTACTGAGGGAACTTGTCTTAAGGGAATAAGGCTGAAAGTGACATCGCAGGACACCTGACATCCTCTTCCAGCCTCTGCATGCATCCTTGCATACATGTATGCTCAAGTGTATCACACCTCACATGTATACACAAAGGAGCCTTCTGCAGTTTTTCTACCCAGTTATTTAAACTGTTAACTCTGTATTTACAGTTCATTTTTCATATTGTTTTACTTGAAATAAATTGTGGCTTCTTTCCCCCTTAAATTGCTAGCCATGCAAAAAGCGAAGAAAAGATGATGACAGCTCTTCCTGCGAAACAATTACCAAATATTTATCACCAATAGGGAAGACTGGAGACAAGGTTTTCTCTCCATCAAAACCCAGTAATATTCTACATTATTTTAGAAAGACCTCACCCACAACCGAGAAGCTACAATCGACCAAGGAGAGCAAGATAAAGCCATCTCCCTCATTGCTTGCTAGCAACAGCAAAGACTGTAAGACATTGTTGGAAGTGTTCTCAAATAGAGAGTCTAAGAGGAAAAGAAAGAGAGTTAGTTTACCCCCTCAACTGAATGATAATAAAATTGAGAATGAGTCTCCAGTTGAAATTAGTAATGATGATAGTAAGGAAGACTGTGATTTAAGTGATTTTGTGGAAAATAGTACTTCTGTTTTCCTTTACAAGAAACATGTGGAGGTTCTTGCAGAAAGTATTCAAGACAGCAGTAACCAGTCAAATGCTATGACTTCCAAAAAGAACTCCAAAAAGAAAGTAAATCCTAAACAAGGCACCACAAAAAATGATGTCAAGAGATTGAGGAAAAGGAAGCATAGCAAGGTAACAGATCAATCTGAAAGTGTACCCTTAGCAGATGAAGTTAGTCTGTCTAGGGAAGGTGGCAAAGACAGCAAGACTAAACCTTCCCTAACTGATGAAAACGAGAGGACCATACATCATGTAGACTCCAGGGCTCATTCAACCAAGATAGCTGATTTAAATGAGAGTACGATTACTGTCTCCTACGAGGAATTCTTAAAAAGTCACAAGGCAGCTAAAGTGGAAGAGATTCCTGACCGTGCAGTGCCAGCCTGTGTTCCTTCTGGGCCTGGTGAAACAGTCAAAAGTGGTTCTGAAGGTGAGTCAGGAAGCCGGGAGCCATCTCCACAGCTACACCTGAAGACAGTTACTGTTCTTGCACAAGTTCATCCCACTCCCCCTAAAAAGAAAGGAAAAATACCCCCAATTTTCTTGAAACAGAAACAGCATGAGCTGGAGAATAGTCTCTCTGATCCAGAAAATGAGCAGACAGTTCAGAAAAGGAAATCTAATGTTGTGATCCAGGAGGGCCAATTAGAACTGGCTGTGCTGGAAGCCTGGAGCTCTGAGGCTTCAGTACCAAAGTGCAGTATGGAAGAAAGACAGCAGTTCATGAGAGCATTCAGGCAGCCACCATCAGAAACGCTCAAAAATGGACTCAAGAAACCTCTGGAGAAGCAGAAAGAGCCAAGTGAAAAATCTGTCGATGAAGGAGATAGCAGTTCTGAAAAAATCATAGAAAATCCTAATATTCAAAGAGTTTCAAATCAAGGTTGTTCACAGGCACACGCTGATAGAGGAAGTTTTCTTAAGGAGAAAAGCAAAAAGCCAAATAAAAAGGGTAAGATAACTAGGACTACTGCAAGTGGAAACAGAGAAGAAAACATACAAAAGGAAAAAACAGCCTTTTCCTTAAAAGATGAACAAGATCAAAATAGCCTACGAAGGAGTGTAAGACAGAAATCAGAAGTTTTCAAAAGCAATGCATTACTTAACAGTGAAAATCTTGTTTGTGAGGACATGGCACATGACTCTGTAAAAATGTCTCTGTATGATAGAAATAGATCAAGAAGAGGCAGCACACCAACGAGGGATGTGGTTACACATTGCAAAGCTGAGCCTGGAAGCAGTATGGCAAATGTCTCTACACCCAAACCAACCAGGAGATCTCTAAGAGGTAGCAGCACGCCTGCCACAATCACTCTGGGAGGTACTGAGTCTGAGGATGCCCAGGACACTAGTCCAGTGAAGGCTTCCACTCCAAAAGCAGCCAGAAGAATATCAGAAAAGCACAGCCTGTATACAGCAGAATTAATAATAATATCCTCTGATTCCGAGAGCCCCATTAGGTAAAATTTTGTTTTTCTTCTCAAGTTGGAGCATTCTACATGTATTATTAATTAGGAAGGAAAATTCTTCAAGAATTATGGAGTTCATTTATTTTCTAGAATACAGTTTATTTGTAAATAATTTTTTATGTGTATACAGCCCTGAGGATTGGCCCTCATAGGTTAGGTAAGTGGTCTACCCACTGAGCCACATCCTCTTTTCATTTTGAGACAAAGTTCATAGGTTACTTAGGCTGGTTCTGATTTTCCTCGAGGCCTTAAAAATGTTATCCCACTCTGTACTCTCCCAAGTAGCTGGGATGACAGACCTGAGCCACCAAACCTGTCTTTTGTTTTGAGATAGGGTCATACTCAGTAGCCCAGGCTGGCCTAGAACTCAGTATGCAGCCTAGAATGTTTTCAAACTTGTAGCAGTCCTTCTGCTTCAGCTTTGTGAGTGCTGGGATATCTACTTTGAGTCACCTCACACAACTTTATTGTCTATTCAGGCTTGTTCTTGCTGTATACAAAATTAGTCTAGGACTCAAATCCTCTTCCAAGTGCTGGGATTCCTGGTATGTATCACCACAATATAGCTAATTTAAAGTCCATTTCAGAAGATTTGCAGTTACTCAGATGAGTTCTAAACTCTTATTTGTCATAGTTGATAATCCTTGGAGAAATAGTCCTCAAATATGAATTCATCAAATATGAGATTAAAAATACATTATAAGAGTGTTTTTTAATTATTGTTTTGAAACAGAGTCTTTCTGTGTACCTTTGGCTGCCCTGGAACTCTGTGTAGACCAATCTGGCCTCCAACTCAAAGAGATTTCCATGCCTCTGCTGTCAGGGTGCCGGAATTAAAGAGAAGCACCAGCACAGCCAGTTATTCCTTGGTATAGTTATTCCTGAGTGTTATTCCTTAGGTAAACTGAGCAATAGAAGAGGGAGTTCTTGCATACTGGCCTTGCCTAATGTTACAGTGATCCCCGCACAAGTTTTAATTTTCTTCAAGATGTGTTTTCTCTTTGTCTCTGCTTTTGCCATGTTGAATGGGGCTCATACTAAGCAGTTAGGCTTATTTTCTTCTTTTTGCTTCTCTTCTCTTCTCCCTCTCTCTTCCTCCATCCCTCTTTCTTTGTTTTTTTGAGACAGGGTCTCTCTTGGATGGCCTGGAACTTGCTCTAGAGATAAGACTGGCCTTGAATTCATATGTGATCTTTTGTTTCTGGTTCCCAAGTGCTTGAATTATGGGTGTGTATCACCACACCTGGTAAGGCTGTTATTTTTGTTTATTAACAAGCAAGATTTTATTGAAAAGTAAGCTCTCTATAGCAGACAGGGGTCCTAAGCATGCGTTGATCAGGTTTACTATTTTTAAATGAAGTAATAAATGATAAACCTTGGGGCTGGCAATGTAGTAGAATAGTTGCTTAGTCTGTACAGGACTCTGGGTTCCATCCCCAGAACCAGAAATAAAGTTTAGCTTACTGTTGAATCAAAGTGATGAGAATTGTTTTTGCAGTTTGTTTAAATTGGAATATCAACTGGTTTATTTTTATATTTAAGATTCTTGTACATTATTATGAAAATGTTTATGTCATTTTTTTCCAGAATGAAATTCACTAGAATTAGTACTCCCCAAAAATCCAAGAAAAGTTCTAAGAAATCTGAAACAACTGGGGAAGAGCTCACTTCTCAGAAGAAAAAGGTAATGAAAGTACTGGAGTCCTGAAGGCAATACTGTTTCCTTAAAGGACTGGCAGTAGTTACTGGAAGTCATGTCAAAGAAGGTTCCCATGGGTCCATTAATTAGAACCTGTGCCGTTTCTTCCCATTCCTCTTAGAAGAGCAGCCAGTGCTCTTAACTACTGCGCCACCTCTCCAGCCCCTTCCTTTATGTTCTTAATTCCTTACGAGACTGGGTCTCACTATGTAGATAAGGCTGGCTTCACAGAGGTCCACTTGCCTCTGGCTCCTGAGAGCTGGGATTATAGATGTGTGCTACCATACCCAGCCCCCAGCTTTTTTCCTAACTCTTTCCTGTCATGTCTTACTAGATTCTATAAAGGCAATATACATGTATTATATATTTTTCCTTTATATTATGTAATGAGAGCTTTATACTTTACCTGAATTTGTTGGCCAGAATCAGAGAATAGATTGTCATCAAGGTGGTTGGAAAACAATTACCAATTCTAATGTAAACCTTTTTGAGGTTTTTTTTTTTTTTTTTGGTTTTTCGAGACAGGGTTTCTCTGTGTAGCCCTGGCTGTCCTGGAACTCACTCTGTAGACCAGGCTAGCCTCGAACTCAGAAATCCGCCTGCCTCTGCCTCCCAAGTGCTGGGATTAAAGGCGTGCACCACCACCGCCTGGCTGTTTTTTTTTTTAAATATGTGTATTATGTGTTTGTATGTATGTATAGTACTCATGTACATTCATAGCAGTATGCAAAACACACTGTAGTGTTGGTCTTTGCCTTCTATTTTATTTCTTACAGGCTCTTTCATTTGCACTGCATTGTCTAGGCTAGCCAGGTTGTGAATCGTTCCATTTCACAATAGAACATTGGGATTACAGATTGGTATCTAGCAGCTATCATGCCTGGCTTTATTTAAGTTCTTGGTTAGGCTATCTCTTTTTTGTTGTTGTTTTGGATTTTTTTTTTTTTCTTTGAGACAAGGTCACACTATGTAGACCAGGCTGTCTTCAAACTCACAGAGATTCTCCTGTCTCTCCCTCGCAGCACTGGGATAAAAGGCATGGCCCACTGTGCCCAGCTGGTTCTGGGGCTTTGTTTTATTGATTGATTGATTGATTGATTGATTCATTCATTCATTCATTCATTCATTCATTTATAGGTATTGATTGGTTGTTTTTTTGAGACAGGGTTTCTCTGTAGCCTTAGATGTCCTGGAACTCAATCTGTGATCAGGTTGTCCTTGAACTCAAAGAGATTGTCTCTGCCTCTGTCTACCTGTCTTCTTCTCTGCCCCTCTGTCTTTCTACTTCTGCCTTAAGTGGGGACTAACAGTGTAGTCACCATGGCCCAGCTGGTTCTGGGGTTTTAAACTCCGATTCTTACACAAAACTGTCTTTCTGGCCCTTCCTGGCTGTTTTACAGACATGCAAATACACTTACAGGGACAATTAGTAACTACCACTGAATCTGCATTTGGGGTCCTTGGTAAGCTTTGAATGATCTTTTCTTGGTTGGCTATTAATGTGATGTAAATATATTTTTCTATTATATACTTTTATTTTTTCTGTTATTAAATATGAAATTCTTGCTGTCATCTCAATTAATAGTCCAAATTTTTGTCTAGGCAAACAGTACTTCAAAAAATATATCAAAAGCAAAACAACTGATTGAGAAAGCAAAAGTATTCCAAGTCAGTGCATCAAAGGCTGAAGAAACAGTGGTGCCCTTGAGGCGGTCCTCTAGGCACCAGACACGTGCAGAAAAGGAGAAGTCACCAGAAACAGATGTAAGTATTCCAATGTCTACCGATACAGGTGCTGGGTTTTCTTGTTTATAAGGAGTGGAAGAAGGAAACCTTTACAAAGGTACAAGGTCACATGTGACAGTCTGTGGTCATGGTGGACATTCTGCTTTAAGAGCATTTGGCTTAAAGGATACAGTACAAGGCTCAGGTCATTCCAAGTGTCTTATAAACGGACCCTGTTCTTCTCACTCCTCAAGCAGTTCTTTTCCACAGGCACACTACGTAATCTCTTCCCAGATAGCTCACTTTTCACTTTATTATCAAACCTTGAAATTCACATTCCAAGGATTGTCTTCTACCTAACTTTTACTATACGGCTAAAAGCTACAACCTTTATTTTTAAAATAATTTTATTGAGATATAATTCACATGCTGAACAGTTGGCCATTTAAGTATACAATCCAAAACCTAAAGCATTATGGTACATACCTAGATCTTAGCACTAGGGAGGTAAAGTGGAGGGATATTAGAAGTTTAAGTGATCTTCAGGCTATGTATGAGGTTCAAGGGCAGTGTGGCCTACATGGTACCCTGTCTTTTAAAAAAAGTATGCAGTTCAGTGTCTTTGAATATATTCAGTCATAATTTTAAAAAAAATTATTTATTTTATTTATGAGTACGCTGTTGCTGTCTTCAGACACACCAGAAGAGGGCATCAGATCTTATTACAGATGGTTGTGAGCCACCATGTGGTTGCTGGGGACTGAACTCAGGACCTCTGGAAGTGCAGTCAGTGCTCTTAGCCACTGAGCCATCTCTCCAGCCCCAGAGTCATACTTCTACTATGGCCAATTTTAGAAAAATCTCTTGTTTTTGAAACAAGGTGTTGCTGTGTAGTCTGTGGTCCTTCAAATTCACCATCCTTTTGCCTTAGGATTGTGAGTATGTGCCACACACCAGTTTGGAACATTTCTGTTACCTCCACAGAGGACACCTTTCTACCTTTCTTCTTGCTGTTGCTTCCCTGTCCTCCCGTCTCACTTTGACGACTGCTTATCTGCTTTCTATTCCTATAGATTTGTCTGTTCTGGACAGTTCATAAAATATTGTGTGATATACTATGGAAGGTTATTACCACAGAGCTGCAGCCCCACCCTTCCATGAGATCAGTTACCCTTTACCAGTGTATCCATGCTCTACTTGCTATCTACCCATTAGGAGCCACCTCAGTTATCCGGACAGCTGAGGCAGGGTTAACAGTGCTTGTGTTCAAGCATCCTTATTTTGCTTAATAATGGCATCATAGTATAATAAATATAATACTGGCAATTTGGATACACAAGAGAAAAGTAGTAGAAAAGGTGAGAATTTGTCAATTAATAAGGAAAGAAGCTGGGCATAGTGGTGCATGCCTTTACTCTAAGCACCTCAGACAGAAGCAAGCAGGTGTCTTTGAGATTGAGGCCAGCCTGGTCTACAGAGCGAATTGGCCTGGGCTATACACTGAGGTAACTTGTCTCAAAGGAAGAAAGGAAGGAAGGAAGGAAGGAAGGAAGGAAGGAAGGAAGGAAGGAAGGAAGGAAGGAAG
>NW_021621078.1:2806108-2814712 GCF_004785775.1 Grammomys surdaster | reverse complement strand
AAGGAAGGAAGGAAGGAAGGAAGGAAGGAAGGAAGGAAGGAAGGAAGAGAAGGCAAGGAAGGAAAGAGAGAGAAAGCAAGCAGGCTATATGCTGAAATTACAAAAATCTGTAATAAGGATCTTTTATCTATGAAATTATGAAGAAAAAAGAAAATTCTTCATTTTCACTGTTACACCTCTATAAAAGTTGTAGACACAGTGTATGTTATTAGGTATGTGTATATTTGAAAACAACTTAGCTCAGAACTATCTTAGGCTTAGGCATTCACTGGAGTTATTAGGATTTCCTAAGAGTAATGGAAAATGCTGTTTTAAAGTTTTTGTTTTTTCTCATATTTTTGTTTTAGGACTCTGTAATACTAATAGATTCAAGTCCAACTTCTATAAGACAACCAGAGGAAAATCAGAAGAAACTTCAGAATTTGAATGATGTACTAGGAAAAAAACTTCACAAGTCATCTAAAAATGTCCCTGGTAATTGGATTTAATACTGTTTTATGAATAGTAGAATGTTTGGGGGCAATTGATTCTGAATATTCTGATGTCTTATCCCATAAATCATAAATTTTAGGTGTTTTATTTGTTTCGTTTTCTTTGAGAGACAGGCTTGCACTGTGTATTCCTGGCCTGGAACTGGCTACAGAGATCTGCCTGTCTCTGCCTATGAAGTGCTGAAATTAAAGGCATGTACCTTCATGCCTAGCTTTGGTTTGGTTTTGATTTTTTTTTTCTTGTGGGTTTTTATTTGTTTGTTTGTTTGTTTGTTGTTTTTAGAGTTTTGAGACAGAGTTTCTCTGTATAGCCCTGGCTGTTCAAGAACTCAATCTCTGGCCAGGCTGGCCTCGATCTCAGAGGTCTGCCTAGGCTCTCTGATTTATTTTGTGGGACAGGATCTCCTATCACACCAGTCTGGTTACTTACTATACAATTGAGGCTGTCCTTGAACACCTCAACTCCCTGCCTCTACCTTTAAGTGCTGGGATTATAGGTGTGTGCCACCTTGCCTGCCTAATTATCTCCATTTTGATAAGTAAAATTTTGATCATTTTTCAAAGAAAAATTTGGCATCTTATTTATTTAAGTTTTTTGGAGAAACATTTATGTTTGTTTATTTGTTTTTTTTTTTTTTTTCAAGACAGTGTTTCTCTGTGTAGTCCTGGCTGTCCTAGAACTCACTCTGTAGACCAGGCTGGCCTCAAACTCAGAAATCCGCCTGCCTCTGCCTCCCAAGTGCTGGGATGAAAGGCGTGCGCCACCACTGCCTGGCTTGGAGAAACATTTTAAATTATTGTACTTCTGTGTGTATATACCTAGCAGCTTCCAAACTTGTCTTTCAAATTTTTCTGTGCTTATTAAAACATTTCTTTATTTATTAATTGGTTGATTTGTATGTTCCCCTATGAGGATGCAAGACAGTTTTAGGTGTGGGTCTTCACCTTCCTCCTAGTAGCTTACGAGCTTCAGGGATACAACCCAGGTTGTCTCTCAGGCTTTGCCCGCTAGGTCATCTCTACAGTCCCTGGGTTTTGTTGTTTCTTTTAAGTATGTATTTATTGAGACAGGTCTCACTACACGATTCCAGCTCTCCTGGAACTCACATGTAGACCTGCAAGTGCTGGGATTAAAGGTGTGCACCACCATGCCTAGCTCATTTATATTCTTATCATGTGTGTTTGCTTACCTATATGTTTGCGGAGGAGGCCAGAAGAGGAATTCTTTCCCTGGAGCTGCAATTGCAGAATCTGTGAGCCTTCCAATGTGGGTGTTGGTAACCAAACTTAGGTCCTGTGGAAGAGCTCTGAGGATTCTTAACTGCTGAGCCCTCTCTCCAGCCCCTGTTTTGTTTGTTTATTTTTAGCATTAAAACATTTAAAATCTTTAGGGTATTTCCCTAGACATTCTGAGCAAAATTTTGAGACGTGCATTATAGGATTCTTTAGTTAAAAATGAAAGTTTCCCAGGAGATTTGGATGTTATGAAGTTGATGAAACATTATTATATAGCATTTTTATAATTGAGTTAAATTTCTAAAAATTTTAAAGGATAACTTTGAAAACAACTGAAGGTAAGTGGAGATGGTACACATTTAATACTAACCTAAGTATTGATTTTTCTAAGGAAAAATGAAAATTGCTCCTTTATTTCTTGCCAAAAAGACTAATAAAAGAACAGCCATTCCTGTCTTTGATTTGGATGAAAGCAGGTCAGTCCAATACAAATATTTAAACATTGAATATTTTATGGAATATAAGTTGTATTTATTTGTTTAATTTTGCATATGCATATATGTGGTGTGTGTGCATATCTTTGTGGTGTCTGTGCTTCCATGTGTTTGTGCACTTGTGTGCAGGTGCTCATGTATATGTAAATGGAGGTCAGAGGCAGATGGCAGGGTATGGGCAACATGGGTGCTGGCATCCCAACTCCAGTCTCCACACTTTCAGGGCAGGTGCTTTACTCACTTGAGTCATCTCCCCAGCCCTCTAAGGACATTTTGAAAATACTATTGATAACATTTATACTGCTGTTGAAGGCCTTCAATTTCTGTTAAGGCTTTTTGGATGTTTCACGTAAAATAACAGAATAATTAGAAAGGAAAAAAAACCCATCCTAAAGTATCAAATTTTGTTCATTACCCTCATTTGATAAATATTTCAGTGACCTGATACTATTTTGGCACTAGGAATCCTAAGGGAAACCCAGTGCCTATCACCATGAGTCTTGTATGCTCCAGGGGGAATACAGTCTATAATTAAACATTAACTGGCTTAACAAATGAAAAATTGACATTGTACTAAGGAGGGGCACAAAATTTTATTACTTTATATTTAAAGAGATTTTTGTTTGGTCAGTTCACTGACAAAAATGAAACCTGAATCTGAAGGGAAAGCAGCAGCTCATGGGAGCCAGGGTGGGGGCTGGAGGGTGTTCTAGCCAGATGTGTGCAGAATACCCAAGGCTGTAAGGAATGTGCTAAAGCACCAATGACAGGAAGAGTACCAGAGCCGGGGAGGGATGTGAGGTTAATTGGAGAGGTGGGCACCAGCCAGTGGAATGCCATCGATGCCAGGCTAGGAATTAGCCAAGAAGGATGCAAATACACAGAGGCGTGACTATGCATGTAAACAGATCTGGACTGCCAAAGTTTAATGTGCCTACTAGGTGAATTTATTTTCTGTGTGTGTTTTGTTTTTCAAGACAGTGTTTCTCTATGTAACTGAACCCTGGCTGTCCTGGACTCTCTTTGTAGACCAGGCTGACCTCGAACTTACAGAGTTCTGCCTCTGCCTCCAGAGTGCTATGATTAAAGGCATGTGCCACCACACCAGGCTACTAGATGAATCTTATGACTGCATAAAGAGCAAGATACAGGTTGTTAGAGCGTCTTATCTAATGTACACGAAGCTCCAAGTTTAATTTCTAGCACTGCGTTGATTGAGGCAGGAGGACTAGAGGGTCAGAGCCATTCTCTTTAGCTCTGTAGGGAATTTGAAGCCAATCAGGATACATAAGACTGTGTTTTTTGTTTCTTTGTTTAAAATGAGTGCGATGAAAAAGAAGTTAAAGTAGATCTAGGAGTTCAGGTGTGAGATAATGGAGATGAGAGCTAGGGTGTTGGGAATGATACATGAAAGATTTTAGGAGATAAATCTTTGTGGGATGTGTGTGTGTGTGTGTGTGTGTGTGTGTGTGTGTGTGTATTTTCCTCAGTGCTGGAAATTGAATGTGTGTATATATATAGTGATTTTTCTCTTATTAATGCCACCAACCTTCATGACAGATTATTCTTAGAATATCTCTTCTTACTCCTATTTGAAGGTTTACATATTGTCTTTGTCACTATTCTATTGCTGTAAAGAGACACTGTGATCAGAGCAACTCTTATAGACGAAAGCATTTAACTGGGGGCTTGTTTGTAGTTTAGAAGTTTAGTTCATTATCAACATCGTGGGGAGCATGGTGGCATGCTGGCAGGTGCTGGAGCATTAGCTGAGAGGTACATCATGACCTGTAGGCAGAGAGAGACTTTGCGCGTGGCATGGGCTTTTGAAACCTCAAAGCTTACCCCTAGTAACAAACTTCTTTAATAAGGCCACACCTCCTAATCCTCTCAAATAGTTCCATTCTCTGGTAACTAAACATTCAAATATAGGAGCCTTTGGGGGGCTCGTTCTTATTGAGACAACCGTGCATATTTTAATTTTTCCATTGTCTGTACCTGCTTGTCTGTATCTACAACATGTACATAGGTGCCTGATAAGGTAGAAGGCATCAGATACCCAGTAGCTGAAGTTACTGGTAATTTTGAGCCACCCAGTGTAGGTGCTGAGAACTGAAGCTGGGTCCTTTGCAAGAGCAGCAAATGTTCCTAACTGTTGAACTTTCTCCAGCCCTTCTTTATATATGTTTATATATGGATGTGCTTGTCCATACGGGTACCTTCAGAGGCTAGAAAGGGGAGATTGATCCCTTGGAACTGGAGTTATGGGTAGCTGTGAGCCACCCGACATGAGTGCTGGGAACTGTACTTGTGTCCTCTGCAAGAGCAGAAATTCTCTTGACCAGGAAGCCACTTCTGCCCATTAATACTCTTATTTCTGCTACTGTATTAGTTTTGTATCTAATGTTAGTTTTTTTTGTTCTAGAAATTCACATACATTTTATATGTATATATTTTATTATGTCTGACTGCTTTTGCTTAGTGCACACACAGACATATAAGCCTGGACACATTCATGCACACACACACACAAATACACACACACACATACACAGACACACACAAATACACACACACCCATCTCCCTCCCTCCCTCCCTCCCTTCCTCCCTCCCTCCCTCCCTCTTCACACATTTCTATATGTTGCCCAGTCTGACTTCAAATTTCTGGGTTCAGCTACACAGAGAAACCCTGTCTCGAAAAACAAAACAAACAAACAAACAAACAAAAAATTCTGGGTTCAGGCAAACCTACTGCCTCAGCTTTCTGAGTAGCTGGGGCTGTTGGTGCACTGCAGCCCAGTAGGCTATTCCTCATTTAGATGTATGACTTAGGGTCATATGTACTCAGAGTAAGTAAGCAGTTTGAGTTTAACAAATGTGAATGTTGCAATCACCACTATAATAAGATGTAGATCATTTTCATGATTCTCAAAAAAATTTCCTTTGCCTCTTTGCAGCTAACCGTACCCTTGAGTTCACTACATAGCTCATACCAACAGTTCTTCTGTCTTTATTTCCAAATGCTGGGATCTCAGCTGTTGGTTAACATAATAAATCTTTCAGGGTTGTTTGGGGGTTTATTTGTTTGTGTGTGTGTGTACTTTAAAACAATTATCATTGTTGTGGTGGGTACACATGGTAAAATCAGGTACAGCTTTGTGGAGTAGGTCTCTCCTACCTTTATGTGAGTTCCAGGGATTGAGTTCAGGTTACCAGGCTTGCATGACAACACGTACTTTACCTGCTGAGCCATCTTGCCAGATGTGATTTTTTGTTTGTTTGTTTTGTTGAGACACATTTTCAGGCTGGCTTTGAACTCACTATGTAGCCAAAAGTGTCCTTGAACTCCTGATTCTCCTGCCTCTTCCAGAATGTTAAAGTTGCAGACAAGTGTCACCAAACACAGCTATAATAAAGCTTTCTTTAGAAATGACCTAGGTTGAGGTGAAAACAGCTGTTTACCATGTTTCCTTATAGGTCAGTCACTAACTGTTTGAGTACACTTTCTAGTCATACCATTTAAAGAATAGCATTTTATCCAGGGACTGTTGACTCTGTCTTATGAAACTGTGTACAGAATCCAAGAGTTACATGCTTTCTGTGCTCACCATTCCTGGGTAGTCAGTACTTCTAGGTTTTCAGTAGATAATTGAGGAAGCATTTGCCTACACACATCCAAAGTTATCTGTAAGTGTACAGTATGTATAAGATGATACATGCTAAATGCATATTTATACCTTCTATCACTTCCCTTAACCTTCAGCTACAACATCCCCCTTACATCTTTACCTTTATATCTTCCCCTGTTCTGTCCACTAGTAGTAGAAAAGCACACCTCATATTTTCTGAGTCTTTTTTTGTTTGATTGTTTTTTGGTTTTTTGAGACAGAGTTTCTCCATGGAGCCCTGGCTGTCTTTGGAACTGCTCTGCCTCTGCCTCCTAAGTGCTGGAAGGTTGGAGCCACCACTGCCCACCCAGGTCTGAGTTTGATTCATTTGTTTGTTTGTTTGTTTTTTAAGAAAAGGTTTCTTAGTGTAGCCTTGGCTGTCTTGGAACTAATTCTGTAGACAAGACTGGCCTCAAACTTTGCCTCCTAAGTGCTGGAGTTAAAGGCATATGCCACCACTGTCTGGCTGTGAGTTTGATTCTTTTTTTTTTTTTAAGACTTTTATTTATTTATTTATTTATTTATTTATTATTATTATTATTACTATTATTGTCATTGTGGTTTTTCCAGAAATGGAATAGCCCTGGATGTCCTAGAACTCACTCTATAGACCAGGCTAGCCTCCAATTCAGAGATCTGCCTGCTGCTTCCTGCTGGGATAAAGGCATGTGTCCCCACTGCCCAGCTAAGACAGTTTTGCTTGTTTGTTTGTTTAATGTAGTCATACTTGTCTTTATTCAATTTATGAACATGAGTAGATAAGCAAAAAAAGAATTTTAACCAGCTAATTTACTGGGTGTGCTTAATTTTGTGTGTTTATGTCTGTCTGTGCAGGTGTATGTCTGCCTGTGTTGGCATAGTCAAAGGGAAATTGTGAATTGGTCCTCTCTTCTATTTGGGAATGGAATTCAGGTTTACCTGGCTTGTGTGGCAAGTGCCCTTACTACTGAGCCATCTCACCAACCTGAAGATAACGTTTTAACATGTTTATTTTCTGGATAGTTCATTCTCTAATGTTAGTCCTGGAGATTGAACTGAGATCATTAGTCTTGGTAGCAAGTACCTTTCAAGCAAAGACCTCCTGAGCCACTTCTCTGGCACTAAATAGTTTATTTTTTAATTTAATTTTACTTTATTTATTTTAAGATACGGTATCACTGTGTAGCCCTGCTGCCCTGGAACCTAATTAGTAGACTTGACTGGCCTCAGAGTCACAGAGATGTACCTGCTTTTGCCTCCTGAATGCTGAGATTAAGGGCGTGCACCACTACAGCTGGCTATGTTAATTATTCTTTTTACATTAATTTATTTACATGTGCATACATGCCATGGCATGCATATGGAGTTTAGAAAACAGTCCGTGGGAGTTGATTCTCTCCTCCATGCTATAGTTCCCGGGAACTGAACTCAGATTGTTAATTTATTCCTTCAGTTGCTTATAACTTTTGCTTTTACTTGAATTTTCTTCAAAGTCAAGATTCACCCGAACAAACTCAGAAATGTGATGTACAATTTAAAGCGAAGCGTGACTTTCTAATGAGTGGTTTGCCAGATTTACTGAAACGACAGATCGCAAAGAAAGCTGCTGCGTTAGATGTGTACAATGCAGTGAGCACCAGTTTCCAGAGGGTCGTTCATGTGCAACAGAGGGATGATGGTAAGTGTGCTTAGTGTGTGTGTGTTCATTTAGACAGGGCTTCTATAGCTTGGATAGCCTGGAACTCAGTATATAGACCAGGCTAACCTCAACTGTATTTATTTTTGAGCCAGGGTCTCTTATTCTGTCGCCCAGTCTGACATTGATTATGTCTCCTAGGCCTGAAACTTAGCAGTACTACTACATTGCCTCCCAAGTGTTGTGATATAGGCAGGGGCCCTCCCTGGCTAAGTATTTATGTTTACCCTGGTAGAACTAACCTGATACTATGCATTGTTTAAAAAAGAAAAAAGAAAAAAAAAAGGACCTTGGGATGTCCCTAGCTGATAGAATACCTGCCTGCATATGGGAGCCATGGGTTTGATTGTCTGCACAAAAGAAGGTAAATGTGAGGATAAGTCGTAGGGGGCGGCATGTACCTGCTCTCCAAACTACTGGAGACTGACAGAGGCCCTTCTGAGCTCTACAGTGAGACTCTGTTCCTTAAAAAAGAAAAAGGGTTGGAGAAATGGGTGAGTGGTTAGGAGCACTTAATGCTCCTGCAGAGGACCTGGGTTCAAGTCCCAGCACCCACATGGATGCTCGTTGCCAACTCCAGGAAATCTATGTTACTTGCATTCAGGAAGGAAAACCCTTCTTCTGTCCTTGATAAGTACAGTACAAATGTGGTACACATATATGCACTCAGGTGCACACACAAACGTATAATAATACCAACACTTACTAGGTGTAAACAGGAGGATCTCTGAATTCAAAGCCAGCATGGTCTACAGAGCAAGTTCCAGGCACATTATGAGATATTATCTTTTTTTTTTTTTTAAAGATTTATTTATTTATTATATGTAAGTACACTGTAGCTGTCTTCAGACACCCATATGAGGGTATCAGATCTCATTGTAGATGGTTGTGAGCCACCATGTGGTTGCTGGGATTTGAACTCATGACCTCTAGAAGAGTAGTCAGTGCTCTTAACCGCTGAGCCATCTCACCAGCCCATGAGACTCTATCTTAAGGAAGGAAGGAAGGAAGGAAGGAAGGAAGGAAGGAAGGAAGGAAG
>NW_021621078.1:2804289-2806098 GCF_004785775.1 Grammomys surdaster | reverse complement strand
GAAGGAAGGAAGGAAGGAAGGAAGGAAGGAAGGAAGGAAGGAAGGAAAGAAAGAAAGAAAGAAAGAAAGAAAAAGGCTTTAAAAAGAAATAAATAATTTGTTGTTGTTTTAGTTTCTCAAGACAGGGTTTCTCTGCATAGCCCTGGCTCTCCTGGAACTTGATATGTATATTAGGCTGGCCTCGAACTCAAAGAGATCCACCTGCTTCTGCCTCCTGAGTGCTGCCTGGCAATAAATAAAAAGTTTAAAAAGAAGAAAATGGGGTAGGATTTCTGTTTTTATAGCATTCTGATGGTGATTTTAATGATTATATTTTATCCTTTTTTCCTAATCCCTGGACTCAAGTTTACTGATGGTCTCTTACACAGAGCAAGCAAAGAAGGTGCAGGGATTCTTATTTTACCCCCGTGTCATCTCATATCCGTGATGGAAGGGACCTTGAATGAGAATTATTGTAATAATTCAATTTGGGTTTGTTGGGAGGCTCGGTTTGAGAATCTGTAGTTCATGGCCAGTCTGAGGGAAGTAGCAAGTTTAGTCCCAGCCTGGGCTCCATAGTGAGGCTCTGTCTAAAAACAAACAACATAACAACAAACAAACAAATCAAAACCTTCGACTCTAAATCAGAATGCTGAACGGTACCTTGATTTTTTTTTCTTCTATATATATCAACGTTGATTTTAAAAGATTCAAAAATAGGAGCTTAGCCGGGCAGTGGTGGCGCATGCCTTTAATCCCAGCACTTGGGAGGCAGAGGCAGGAGGATCTCTGAGTTCGAGAGTTCGAGGCTAGCCTGGTCTACAGAGTGAGTTCCAGGACAGCCAGGGCTACACAGAGAAACCCTGTCTTGAAAAACAAAAACAAAACAAAACAAAACAAAAAAAAAACAAAGAAAACAAAAATAGGAGCTTGCGGGTATTTGCTCATTTTTACACATTAAAGAGAAGATGAAGTAATTTTTATCAGTTGTTTTTGGTGAGCCTTGTGTCTCAATCCTTTCTCACCTCTCGAATGTTGTGTCATGTGAGTGAACCATGATGTAGCTGAGCCAGGATGTGGGCGAGATGTGCATTTTGTTCACTGCATTCACTTGGATGTTTGGTATTTTTGTCTTAGTCATATAGCTGTTTTGCTTTGTTTGCTAGTGCTGGGAATTGAACTCAGGGTCTCTTACACACTAAGGTTTGTCAGGCCTTTTATGTTTGTGTGTTTGATATTTAGTAAGTAGATTCAGTGTATAACTTAGTATGCTCTGTTTTTCTTTAGAATATTGGCTATGGCATTTAAAGCCACCTTCTTGCCCTCTGTTAACTGAATTTAAGGAATTAAATACTAAAGTAACAGATCTCTCAGAATGTGTTGTTGCTTTTGGTGAATTTTCAACTTTGAATCCAAATCCAAGAAGTAATCCTGCTGTTGTGGTAAGTATCAAATAAACCATCCATGGTTCTATAAGTGAAGCTTTCCCTGCTTTCATAGGAAATCACTGACTATCAACTGTTTAGGCTAGAGGTCCTCCTAGTCTCTAGTTTAAAAACAAGTGTAATTGAAATACGTATTCTCAGCCTGGGGTGGAGGGTGGCACACACTTTTAATTCCAGCAGGGGCAAGCAGATCTCTGAGTTTAAGGCGAGCCTGGTCTACAGAGTGAGTTCCAGGATACCCAGGGCTATACAAAGAAACCCTGTCTTGAAAAATCAAAAGAGAGAAAGAGAGAAAGAAAGGAAGAGAGAGAGAGGGAGGGAAGGAGGGAGGGAGGGAGGGAAGGAAGGAAGGAAGGAAGGAAGGAAGGAAGGAAGGAAGGAAGGA
>NW_021621078.1:2735923-2804279 GCF_004785775.1 Grammomys surdaster | reverse complement strand
GGAAGGAAGGAAGGAAGGAAGGAAGGAAGGAAGGAAGGAAGGAAGGAAGGAAGGGAAATAAAATTGAAAGATATATATTTTTAAATTTTATGTTTATGTATGTATACTCCTGAATGTATGTATGTGTGTATATGTTCACCTGCCCACAGAGGCCAGAGGAGTGTGTGAGTTGCTCTGGAACTGAAGTTACAGGTAGTTGTGAGCCACCTAATTCGTCAGTGGATGGTTATTGTACATTTTGTTCTCCATTCCAGATGATGACAACAAGGAAGGATTTTACTAAAGAAGTAAGAAATCTTTTGCTGGAGGAAATAAAGTGGTCAAATCCAGAATTTTCTTTGGGAAAATATTTTCCCTTGCTTCTAAAAAAACGAGTTGAGCACCAGGTACTTTTTGAGGGTCATGGTAAACAAGGTTAGTGACAATCATTGTCATTTATGTCTACATTTGAGTTTTGAAAAGGTGAAAGCCAGCCTTTGACTCTTAGAAGTGGATAGCACAGACGGAACTTTGCTGCCAATTGGCAAGGGAAATTGTTTAGGAGTGTAGTGCAGTGGTTGCCAGCTTCCAGGGATCCCAACCCAGGCAGATCTAGTTCTGTTAAAATGCTAATTGTTTATTAATAAAGCCTTAAATGAGGTTATTGCAACTCATGTATATAGAATGCAATCTATATATTAAGGTCTGCAGCTGATGTAATATTTGATTCTTAACTTTTTATGTTTGTTATATGACTATAGATATTCAAAAGTGATAGGAAGATTATTGGGTATTGAAGATTGCTTTTGTTGATAAGTAAGCACATACATTTCTCTAATCCCCAAACAGCAAGTCCACAACTACAGCCTGATGTCAGTCAAAAAGAAACCAACAGGAAACAAGTGGAAACAGGATATCAGAAATCAAAAAGGAAGAGACCAAACGAGTACTCAGTGAGCCCGGGAAAGATAAAGGGGAAGTCAAAAGACCTTGACAAAAGAATCAGCTCTCCTTGTATAAATCTAGATCCTTCCAAAGGTATATTTCTAACTGTCTCAGGGAAGACTCAAACTGATCAAAGTTACATGGACAGTCAAGACAGAAGCAGCAGATGATTACATTCTGACAGTGGATGACGACAACACTGTCCTTTCCTGGCAAATTGGATTTTTTTTCCTCTCTTATCCTAGAACTCTTGATTTCTTTTTTTTTTTTTTTTAAATCTCTCCATCTTCCCTGCTTCCCTCCATTTTGAGATAGTCTTATTAGCCCAGGCTGATCTCAAACAAAGATAACCTTTGAGCTTTCTGCCTTCACCTACCAAGTGCCAGGACTGTAAGCATGCATTACCATGCCATGTTTATGCATGGTGCTAGAAATTGAACCCAGAGCTTTGTGTATGCTAGGCAAATATTCTGCCTACTGAATCACATTGTAAACTCCTAACCTTTCATTCTCTCTTGCCCCTCTCCACCTTTTTAAACAACACTCTTCTTATGTTACCCAGGATGGCCTTGAACGTGGTCTTCTGTCTCAGCTTCTCAAATAGCTTTGTTGGTTCACAGAGAACCATATTAACATGTTGGTGTTAAATTTATAGTTTTATTCCTTACTTATATAAATATATCTGCTTTTTTGGTTTTAGACACAAGGTCCTGCTTCATATCCCTGTCTGGCCCTGAACTCATGAGTATTAGGATTGTTAGCCTTCATTACACTTTCCTTCTACATAGGCTTTGTCTTGTAAGCCAGAGATCAGCCAGAGCTTATGGTGCAGGCCTCTCAGGAAACTGTCAGGAGGATCTAGTTTAAGCTCTACCTGCAGTGGTGTTGCATGCCTTTAGTCCTA
Source organism: Grammomys surdaster (assembly GCF_004785775.1). Lineage (NCBI taxonomy): Eukaryota > Metazoa > Chordata > Mammalia > Rodentia > Muridae > Grammomys > Grammomys surdaster. The sequence continues at coordinate 2,802,451 of NW_021621078.1, read as the reverse complement.
TCAGTCCAGAGCCAGAGGCAGATGGATCTCTGAGTTTGAGACCAAACTGGTCTACAGAGCCAATTCCAGGGCAGCCAGGGCTACACAGAGAATCAATCAATCTCAATCTCTCTCTCTCTCTCTCTCTCTCTCTCTCTCTCTCTCTCTCTCTCTCTCTCTCTCTCTCTCTCTCTCTCTCTCTCTCCCTCTCTCTCTCCCTCTCTCTCTCTCTCCCTCTCTCTCTTATTTATTTATTTATTTAAAAAAAAAAGCTACCTAGGATATTGAGTGGAATTCAAGACCTGTTGCTGGGGCTACAGCTTACTGGTAGAGCACTAGTTCTGAGTCCAGTGCCCAGCACTACAAAAAAAAAAAGAAAAAAGCCTGGACTCATATTGTTTTTCTATATATTTTGCTTTTCTATATATTAATTTAGTATATATGTGTACACACACACAAACACACCTTGTCTAAAGTATTCTATTGAGTTGATTTTTTTGTTTGTTCTTTTGTTCCTTGAGACAGAGTTTTTCTCTGCATAGTGCTGGCGGTTCTAGAACTCACTTTGCAGACAAAGCTAATCTCAAACTCAGGATATCTGCCTGCTTCTGCCTCCTGAGTGCACCAGGCTCTATTGAGTAAATTTAATTAATCTATTTTATATAAGGTTTATGGAATGTTTTAATAATTGATATGGCATGTCACCTACCATTTTCTTAAACATTTTTTTTTAGCTTATTTTATCTATATGGGGGTGTGGGTGGTGTTGGCAAAGGCTAGAAGATGACATTGGATCTCCTGGCATTGAAATTACAGATGGTTGTGAGCCACCTTGTGTGTGCTGGGAACAAACTTGGGTCCTCTGGAAAAGCAGCCAGTGCTCTTACCTGCGTGAGAGCCATTTCTCCAGCCCCATCACCTACCATGAGAGATATTTTTATGAACCGTCTTCCTTAAGTATACTGTCAGTTTCCTTACCTGTATAAATCCCATTCAGATTTTGATTTTGTTTGGCTGGCATGGTAGTTTGGAGAGAATTGGCAGTCTTTGGTAGAGGTGGATCCTTTGTCTCTTTACCAGATTGACATCATAAGTCAGAACTTGGTTCTTTAGCTTATTTGTTTCATGGTTCCTCTTATTAAACATGGTAATTTAAAATATAGTTATTAAAAGTTGTAATGTATACATACTACTCTCTTTTTTAAGACTTATTATTTATTTTATGTATATGAGTACACTGCAGCTGTCTTCAGATACACCGTAAGAGGGCATCAGATTCCATTACAGATGGTTGTAAACCACCATTTGGTTGCTGGGAATTGAACTCAGGACCTCTTGAAGAGCAGTCAGTGCTCTTAACCACTGAGCCACATCTCCAGCCCCCATTACTTGGTATTTATAAGTTAATTTACAAAACACACACACACAAACCAAAAAACCAAACAAACAAAAAAGCCGGGCAATGGTACCGCACACCTTTAATCCCAGCACTTGGGAGGCAGAGGCAGGTGGATTTCTCAGTGCGAGGCCAGCCTGGTCTACAGAGTGAGTTCCAGGACAGCCAGGGCTATATAGAGAAACCCTGTCTTGAAAAACCAAAAAAAAAAAAAAATTTAATTTTACATTTTTTTCTAATTTATTTGTTTGTTTACTTTTTAAGACAGGCTCTCACTGTATAATGTGGGCTGGCATGGAATTCAATATGTAGACCAGACTAGCCTCATATTCAAAGATCTACATGCTTCTGCCTCCCAAGTGCTAAGATTAAAGGTGTGTGATTGGTTTTGGTTTTTGTTTAAAGTAATTGAGTTTGGTATGATAAATTTTAAATGAAAAGTTATAAAACCTTTTTGCATTTTATAAATGAAAATCTTTCTATTCATGTCTTTTATTGCATCTAATCTAAATGTCTAAGAATGTTTGCTTATGTCAAGGAATGTAATATGTTAGTATGTTTATTTATTTATTTTTTTAGATTCTGGAACTGAAGATATGCTTTGGACAGAAAAGTACCAGCCTCAGAATTCGAATGAACTCATAGGCAATGAGTTAGCTGTCAAAAAGCTACATAGGTCAGTAGACTTTGTAAATGAATTAAGAAATAGTTTATGAATTTGGTTTTGCTAGTTGGAAAAAAATTTAGAAACTACAAAGTAATATTACATGGAAAGTCTTTTTGGAAAATAATTTCTTTTTCTTTTTTTTTGGTTTTTTGAGACAGGGTTTCTCTTATAGCCCGGGCTGTCCTGGAACTCACTCTGTAGACCAGGCTGGCCTCGAACTCAGAAATCCTCCTGCCTCTGCCTCCCAAGTGTTGGGATTAAAGGCATGCACCACCACTGCCCGGCAGAAAATAATTTCAAGTAAAAACTTTCTCTTCTTATTTCTATTTGTTTTTTATTTATTTACTTATTTACTTATTTTGGTTTTCCAAGACTGAGTTTCACTATGTAGCTCTGGATATCCTGGAACTCACTCTGTAGACCAGACTGGCCTTCAGCTCAGAGATTCACCTGCCTCTGCCCCCCAATTTTGGGGATTAAAGGTGTGAGCCAGCCACCACCACCTGGCTTTTTATTTCTATTCACCAGAGCTTATACTATTGAAACTGTCTCAAGGGGCACCTGTAATCCCTGCAGTCTAGATATGAATGTAGAAGACCAGGAATTAAATGCCAATTTGAACTACAAAGTTTAAGGCTAGCCTGGGCTGTGTGACACTCTTTTTCTTTCTTTTTTTCTTTTTCTTTTTCCTTTTCTTTTTGTTTGTTTGGTTGTTATTGTTTTGAGATAGGGTTTCTTTTTGTAGCCTTCACTGTCCTAGAACTAGCTTTGTAGACCTGGCTGGCCTCAGACTCACAAAATTGCCTTTCCAGGACTAGGTGTCATTATATACTGTAATCCTAGTACATGGGAGGTTGAGGGAAGAGAATACTGTGAGTTCAAGATCAGCCTAGGCAACATAGCCAAACCCTGTCTCAAAAAAAAAAAAAAAAAAAAAAATCAGGAGGGATCATTATGACAGCTCTCAGGGTAAAGGTGCCTGACAACCTGAGTTCCATCCCTGAGCCCTCATTGTAGAAGATGACAGCCAACTCCTCAGTGTTGGTGTCTGACTTCCTCAACCACACATACTCACAAATACACTGTGATCCTCCTGAATTGTGAAATTACAGTGTGGGAATCATGAGTGTACAGCACACCCTGTTTATTTGGTGCTAGGTATAGAACACAGGATTTATGCATTCAGGGCAAATGTTCTTCCAGCTGAGCTGCAACACAGCCCTATACTTTAGATTGTTTCTATTAACACATTTCTTTTATGACAGTTGGTTGAAGGATTGGAAAAGAAGAGCTGAACTGGAAGAAAGACAGAATTTGAAAGGAAAGAGAGATGAAAAAGAAGAAGGTATTTTGAGTTAGATTTTTTTTTTTTTAGTTTTTAAAATTTTATTGAACATTTTAGCTAAAATTTACATAAACTTAAAGATTAGTACATTTCATGTTTTACTTTTTTACTCTTTTGAATTCACTTCATAGTATTTATATGCAAGAAATTTGTAGGATTTAATTGTTGTCTCATGAGGTAAAAGTACTGCCTATGTAGTTGATCGTTTTATTTGTATTTGAATACTTTTTCAGATTTGTCGGATAGCATGGACTTTAAAGGCAGCTCAGATGATGAAGAACATCGCCTCTGCAACACTGTTCTTATAACAGGACCAACGGGAGTGGGAAAAACTGCCGCTGTCTATGCTTGTGCTCAGGAGCTTGGATTTAAGGTTAGTAGTTAGCTATGGTGAATGTTAATGTAAGAACTGAAAAGTGCTTGCAGACTTCGTTCAGATTCCCCAGCACCTGCATGAATGCTGCTAGGAGTGCATATCTGCTGTCCCGGGGCTGAGGAGGCCAATCAGGCATTTTTCTCAAACATACAAGTGGACCTCACCAATCATGGATGCCAGGGTCACTAGAAGACTCTGTTGTTTGTTTCCTTGTTTGGTTGATTGGTTGTTTTTCTGAGACGGGGTTTCTCTGTGTAAGCTAGCCTGGCCTGGAGATTGACCTGCCTCTGCCTTTTTGGATGCTAGGATTACAAGTGTGCATCACCACACATGGATAAAGACCCCTTCTTAAAAACCTCGGTGGATGCAGATTGAAGAACACAGCAAGGTCATCCTCTGGCTTCCACATGCACTCAGTGTGCAGAGAAGGAGGAAGCAGGCATGATAGTTCATACTTGTAATCCTAGTAGTTGGAAAGCTGAGGGCTGAGGCAGGGGAATTGCTGTGCATTTGTGCCTAGGCTATGGTGGGAGACCTTGTCTCAAGAACAAGAAAGGGAAGAAAGAAAAGAAAAAAATCTATTTCTGATTTTTAAATATCTATCTCTATATTCTTTTAGATATTTGAAGTGAATGCCTCTTCTCAGCGAAGTGGTAGGCAAATCCTATCTCAGCTGAAGGAAGCTACCCAGTCTCATCAAGTAGATAAACAAGGTGTAAACTCACAAAAACCCTGTTTCTTTAATAACTACAACATTGGCAAGTCACCAAGTAAGTAACCGATTACCTGAGCTATAGTAATGTTTGGAAACATAAAATCTTAAGAGAATAGTTCTCATAAGCATCTACAAATTACTTTTTATCTTTTCCTGCACATTAACACATTTTTGTTCCCCAGGCTATTTTGGGGTAAAATAAATCTGAAGGCTATAAACTAAACATCAATACCATTCTTATATGTTTCTAAACACTAAGAGCTTTTTTTTTTTTTTTTTTGGTTTTTAGAGACAGGGTTTCTCTGTGTAGCCCTGGCTGTCCTGGAACTCACTCTGTAGACCAGGCTGGCCTCAAACTCAGAAATCTGCCTGTCTCTGCCTCTCAAGTGCTGGGATTAAAGGTGTGCACCACCACCGCCCGGCTCACTAAGGGCTTTTTAAAAAACAGAGCAATAGTATAATCAAACCTAACAAAATAAAGCTTGTCCCTTGCTAAAAAACAGTCTGATTTCAGTTGTTTGTGATTTTGTATGGTTTGTTCAAATCAGTATCCAAACAAGGCCCACATCTCACACTTGACTAGGTCTTGCTTCTTGGGTTTCTTTAACCTCTCTATCAAATCCTACCTTTTCTATTCCTGTCATTTATGTATTGAAGAACTGAGTTTGTCACACTATGGATTTGGCTTCTTACTGTATTTTATTTATTAATTATTTACAGCATGTGAGTACACTGTAGCTATCATCAGACACACCAGAAGAAGGAATTGGATCCTATGACAGATGGTTGTGAGCCACCATGTGGTTGCTGGGAATTGAACTCAGGACCTCTAGAAGAGCAGTCAGTGCTCTTAACCTCTGAGCCACCTCTCCAGCCCCCTCTTATGTATTCTTATATCAGTTGCCATATTTTCCTTCCATGTATGTCTTATAAACCACTGGTGGACTCTAATAGATTCAGGTTCTATTGTATGACTAGAATACTGGAGTAGGTAGGCTTGTTCTCCCTATGACATGAAAAGAATACCTGACCCACTTCAAGTAATTGATGAATGAGTTCAATATTTTCATTCTGGCTGATGACAAAGCTCTGTCACACCTTTATTGTTACTGTGCACCCAGACATCATCTCTGTCTAGTAGACGATGTGTCTCTGCTTACTGATGATTCATTTGTATAGTTATTGCTGTATATTCAAGTTTGTGGATGTGCTCTGCAGTATCTAAGATGCTCTTCCTGCTGTTCAGCATAGTTTTCATTTCCAGAAGTTTCATGTAGGTCTTTTTTATCCTCTGTATTTCCAGTTATCATGTCCCCCATTTTCCTGATCATACAAAATATGGTTATAGCTGTTTTGTTGTTCTTGTCTATATATCTGTCATCTGTATAATATCTGAGTTAGTTTTCAGCTTTTCCTGTCTTACTTCTGGATTATATTCTTCTGTTTCTTTAGGCGTTGGGTGTGTGTGTGTGTGTGTGTGTGTGTGTGTATGTATGAGTTTATGTGCACTGTTTGCATGTAGCGCTTGCAAATACCAGGAGGTATTTGATCCCTGGAATTGAAGGTACAGACAGCTGTGAGCTGCCTGATGTGGGTGCTGGGAACTGATGCTCATGGGTGCCCTAGGAAAGCTATAAGTTCTCCTAACTACTTAGCCATCTCTCCAACCTGAATGCCTGATACATTCAATTGCCTGTCAGACTTTACAGTTTGTTTTGTTAAATGCTGGTATTTCTGTCTGCTTTAACTTGACCTTTGTTCTGAATTTGTTTGGTTGTTTCAGGTCTGCTATATTAGCCAGTATCATAGCAGCATTTAGACCTGGGCTGATTCTGCTTCTCTCTATAGTACTGCACCTGAACACCCTTGCTAGTCTCCCATCAACGATGATGTTTGTTGTTTTGTCTAGTCAAAAGAATTAATTCAGTCAGGCAAGGTGGCACGTGCTTTTAATTCCAGCACTTGGAAGGCATGTGGACTGCTATGAGTTTGAGGCCAGCTTAGTTTAAATAGTGAGTTCTAGTCCATCCAGGGCTACATTCTGAAGCCTATCTCTGAAAGAAAATGAAACAAAAATTGAAATAAAAAAGGGATGAATTTGCCATTCCTAGGTTTCCATGTGTCTCAGGATTTGTTCCCCATGACTCATTCCTCATGAGTACTTAATTTTAGACTTGGCAGAAGAAGGTTCTTCAGATTTCAGAGCACTCTGCATAGCTATCTCAACTTGTGTATTCTCTCGTATGAACTGTCTGCCTTGATTTCCTCATTCCCTGCAGAAGTCTTCTTAGGATAATTTGGACTTGTTTCCTTTCCCACTGCAGCTTAGGAATTCTCTCAAAGGAATAAGCTGGGCAGTCTTCAAGATGAGCTGTTCATGTCTTGTCCCTCATGGATTGTCCTTTGTTGGGCAGCAGTCAACAACTTAAAAGATATTTCATACAGGATGTCAATTTTTTTATTGTTATTGTTTTAGATGGAGAATTAAATCCAGTCTCAGATCCTTTTATCTTCCCTAGAAGCAGAATCACATCACTATCCTCTGGTGTTTATATATTCCCCACTTTGGCTGGCAGGCAACTGTTTCCATTGGTCTTTGGCCTTTTGATGTGGCCTCTGGAATCACTGGATCTCCTGCCTTTCTAGTGTCCTAGATAGCCCTATTCTTAGCATTGGCTGGAGGTGATTCTTCTGTTGGAAAGGTTCTGAAAATTACTTTTTTAATTTCAATTTGAGTATCTTGAAATTAAAGGTAGCACAATGCCAGCTATGGTAGTTCACACCTGAGATACGAGCATATAGGAGACTGAGATGGAGGGCTGCCATGAGATCAAAGCTAGTCTTGATGGCAAAGTGAGAAACTGTCTCATAAAGGCAAGGAAGCAGTCAGACTTGTGGTATTGCTCAGTGGATAGAATGCTTGCCTAGGATACAGTGGGCATGATGGTGTATGCCTCTAATCCTAGCACAGCAGCTAAGGTTATCTGTGGCTATGTTTCTAGTTCAAAGCCAGTCTGGATATCATAAGACCCTATCTAAGGGGACTTAATATCAAAACACTAGTATATAATTTTCAAAATTAGTAATCTTTTGTCTATGTCAAAACTAGAGAACTAAAAAACAAAGTAGTATTTCTGCTATTTATTCAATATAAACAAATGTTTTAACTTTATATTAACTATATTTTTTATTAATATTCAATATAAACAAATGTTTTAAAACAAATGTTTTACATCTCTTACCTATGTTATTTAAATGTCTTATTTTAAAATTTTTTATTTTATTTTATATGAGGGTTTTGCCTGCATTTGTATACCATGCTTGTGCCTAGTTCACACAAAGACTAGAAGAAGTTATTGGATCCTCTGGAATTGGAGTTGTATAGTTGTGAGCCAAGCCATATAGTGCTGGGAATTGAACCCAGGTCCTTTGCAAAAGAAACAAGTGCTCTTAATCTGAGGCTTCTTTAGAGCCCCAGAATGGCCTGGTGTTTTGTAAATAAAATTATAGCGAGAATAGCTATTTTAAACTCAAAATTGTCATTCTGTTTACTGAATACCTCCAATATATAAGTGATAGGATATGATCCATGGATACAGAGCAGACAAATGAACAAGGCTCAGTTACAGAATTAGTGAGTAGGGTGGCAAGTATGGAGGATACTGCTCTACTGCTTAACTAAGACTGTCAGGACCTGAGACAAGGACAGACGGTCTCATCCCGCTGCAGGAGAGGAGAGAGCATCCCTTTATGTTCTGACTTTTTATCCATCCTCTAGAACATCTTTGTAAGTACACACTATCCACATGTAATAATGATCTACTATAGAGCCCAGGGTATGCCATTACCAGTTTTCCTCCAGTATCTTCTGATTTTAAGCAGCTGTGGCAAAAATAACTGGAGGAATTTTGAGTGTTATTTCAAAATTATGTATTTATGCTTTACATTTGGTACATACATGTACTGAGAAGGCAGAAGTAGAGAGGATTGCTAAGTCTGGCCTGGCTCCAGGGATAGAACTGACTGGGGAGGTGAGGGAATGAAGAAAAATTAAAAATACACATGTAGAGAAAAGCTGGACTCAGGTGGACTGGGCTCTTTGATGGAGAAACCCCAACACCTCAGAAGCTCAGCAAGTTTATTAAATACAGTTGAACAGAGAGGCAGGGTTATTGCATGTATCTGTAAATGGAGATGGGGTTATTACCTACAGCTAATCAGGGAGGCATGGTTGATGGTATGCAGCTGAATAAGGAGGCAGGTTTAGCTCTTCTAAGTAGGCTCAGTCTGCAAGCTGTAAATATGGGGAGTGGGGGCTATGACAGAGTTTTTTCTGCACATATCAACATCACTACATGGACGAGAAGGCTTGCTGTCGCTCTGAGCCTGGGGAACGAGGATGCCATTTTCCCCTGGGTCTGAGGCTACTCACCTCACAGAGTGTCAAAAGATTTAGTCCTATCTGAGTATCTTAGACTTTTGTAGCCAATCAAAGAAAAGTATGGATCTTTGGAAAAGAGCATCTTTTCCAACTAGCTGCTTTGTCCTGTCATTTTCTTAGAATAAATAGAACAATACACTAATATCTGTATTGAGCATTTGCATATAAGAATGAAAGAAAATGTCTGCCTTTGTTTTTTTGTCATGTAAGAGTCGAAATAAACTGTAGATGACTTTATCTGGCCATCAGTATAATTTTAGAATGTTGTTAAATGCAGTTTGTTTTTCATAGAAAAGTTAAACTCCCCTGGGAAAGTTGTTACATCACCAAGAAAGCTTCCTCCATCGTCACCAAAGACAAGTGGGCAGAAGCGAGGACTTCTCCCTAAAACTTTGGCAAATTACTTTAAAGTGTCCTCCAAATCCAAAAGTAATGAAGACATAGGAGCACGCATGGGAAATGATAAAGGTAAAGCAGAAGTTAACAAAATAAATTAGCCTTGATGTATAAAACTGTGAATGTATTTCATGGATTCCTATGCTAATTGTCCTAAATATAGAAGCATCAGTATTGAAGAAAGTTTGTTATAGGAGTTCAGTTTGTGGATATATCTAGTGTTTTATTAAAAGTGAGTTTGGCAGGTGTGGTAGTGCATACCCTTATTTCTAACATTCTGGAGGCAGAGGCAAGTAGTTCTCTGTGAATTCAAGGCCACCCTGATCCACACAGTGAGACATTGTCTAATTAAAGCAAAAAAGTGAGTGTTACCTAAAATATTAACATTGTATTTATGCAGGAGTCAAAAATTCTTCTTTGGAACAGAGGCAAATTATTCAGAGTAAATCAACAAATGCAAATAATTCAAATATTAAAGATGTTGGAGCTGAAGAACCCAACAGAAAGAAGGCGACATCACTCATTCTCTTTGAGGAGGTAGGCCTGCGGGTGCATTTGTAAGGTGCCATAGTAGAAACATATTCTAAAGATTACTGAGTGCTCCTTATAAGAAATTTTAAGATAGCTATAAAATCCAAGAATACATATCTGTAGAATAATATTTTTTATAAAGAATGGTAATTAAAAAGCATTTTCTCTGTATTATTTTATGTGTGTGGATTTTATGCCTACCTGTATGTCTGTGCATTATGTGTGTACACCATCCTTGGAGGCCAAAGGAGGGTATTAGATCCCCTGGAGCTGGAGTTACAGATGGTTATGAGCTACCATGTTGATGTTGGGAATCAAACTCAGGTCCTTAGGAAGAGCAACCAGTGCTCTAAACCACTAAGTGATCTCTCTATCCCTGTTTAGAATAATTTTAAGATGATTAATATAATTCAGGGATACTGATTATTAACATCTATAGAAATAAGACTTATAACTACCCAGTTATTAGTGATTTGATTTTATTTAGTTTTAATGTTATTATGTGACCATCTTAAAGGTTCCTTTATGGAATAAGACAAAACTTTTCTCCAGGCAGTAGTGGTGAACACCTTTAATCCAGGCAATCAGGAAGCAGAGACAGGCCCATCTCTGAGTTCATGGCCAGTCTACAGAGTGAGTTCCAGGACAGTTGGGGCTACACAGAGAAACCCTATCCCCCCAAACAAAACAAAACAAAACAAAACAAAAAAACCCAGCAACAACAACAACAAAAATCTATGTTGGCTTTGGCATAGTATATCTACTGTGTATATCTATAACTGATCTGAGTGTATTGTTGCTCTTACTATATTAATATTCTAATAAATGGTTTGTAGGTTGATGTCATTTTTGATGAAGATGCTGGGTTTTTGAATGCAGTCAAAACATTCATGGCAACAACTAAACGACCAGTAATTCTCACTACAAGTGGTATGTAAAAATAATTTCAGTACAGTTTGGTTTTGTTGAAATATTTTGTGAGAGCAGTAACTTCAAACATCAGGCGAGTAAAGTGGGGTGTCAGCTGGACTTATGGCTCAGCAGGTAAAACCTGCCTGTTGACCTGAGTTTGATGCCTGGACTGCACATAAAGGCAGACAGAGAGAGCCAGTTCCCCAGCGTTGCCCTGTTACTTCTGAATGTTACCTTATGTACCCGCACACAGACATCACTCGCAAGAACACACAATAGTAATAAGTAGCATTTTAAAATAAATGGGGTTGCTGGAAGGATGGCTTAGTGGTTAAGAGCACTTATTCTTGCAGAGAACCTGGGTTCAGTTCCCAGCACCCACATGGCAGCATACAATTATCTGTAACTCAAATTCTAGGGGATCCAGTGAACTCTTCTGTTCTCCTCAGGCACCAGGCACTCACATGGGACACAGACGTACCTGTAAGCAAAACACTCAAACAAAATAAATTTAATCACTGTCCTCCCCACCCCCCAGAAAAAAAACCCTAGTATGGTGGCATATGTCTATAATCCCAGTACTCACAAGGCAGAGGCAGGAGAGTCCCCACAAATTTTAGGCTGGCTTAATGCCTGTAATGAATTATAGACCAGCCAGTGCTACATAGCCAAATCCTCTCTCAGTCTTTTAGTCTTAGCAGAGACAGGAGGCTGAGATCTTTAAAGCTAGCTGGATACTGTATACAGACCCTGCTTTGAAAACAGAAGAAACACACATAGGCATACACACACCTCATAGCAAGACCCTGCCTTGTAAACAGTAGAAACACATAGGCATTGAGCCCAGTGACAGAACACTCACCTACCACATGCAAGGCTCTGATCCTCAGCACCACCGCTCCAAAAAAAGTCAGTTGAAAAGTTCTTTTTCTAAAATGAGGAAGCAGCCTGTTCTCTTAACAACCGAGCCATATTTCTAGCCCCTAGATTTATCTTCTGAGGTCCTCTCTAAGAGCAAGAAGAGCTATTAACCATTGAGCTCTCTTTCCAACTCTTGGAAGCTAGTTTTGTTTTGTTTTTTGTTTTTTGGTTTTTTTTTTGGCAGTACTGCAACTTTGACATTCAGCATGTTAGTTCTCAACCACATTGACTGTCTGTAGATTTTTGAATGTGGTAACAGGCACGTAAGTTACCAATGTGTAGAGCTTGTTTGGTGAATCCTCATTTTGACAAACGTACTCGGATGCGATATGGAACATTCCTTATTCCCTTGGCCCAGACGGCTTTATTGAGCCTGGTGTCAATGCGCACATCTGGAGTCCCCATTTCCTAAATCCGCCTGCCTCTACCAATATTTAAAAGACCTAAATTAAGAACTGCCTAAAACAAAAACTTACAAAATATGTGTATATTTAATCACCCAAGCAGAGGGAGGCAGAGGGAGGTGAGTTTGAGGTAATTGGTCTATATAGTGATTCCAGGACAGCCAGAGCTGCGCAGAGAAACCCTGTCTTCAAAAGAAGCAAGTCGTTTTCTTATTTCTTTGTCATACCTATAATTAGACAACCCTAGAGCATGTGTGTCTGTCTGTGTGTCTGTTCTGTAGTCTTATTCTTTAGCCAGGCTAGCTTTAAATTCAGGGAGATAGCCTTCCTCATCCTACATTTACAGGGATGAGCCACCTCCTGGCTCCCTGCAGATCCTTAATTGAATTTAGCACTTCTCTTTCACATGATAAAACATTAAGGAAATTTGTTGCATGTTTAAATTAAGTCTTCATCAGTGACACAGAATTCTATCTATCTTCTTGGGTATGAGAATTGGGTGTTTCTTTTTTTTTTTTTTTTCAAGACAAGGTTTCTCTGTGTAGCCCTGGCTGTCCTGGAACTCACTCTGTAGACCAGGCTGGCCTCAAACTCAGAAATCTGCCTGCCTCTGCCTCCCAAGTGCTGGGATTAAAGGCGTGTGCCACCACTACCATCACCACTGGGCCGGGGCCTTGAACTCTGGAACTCAGAAATCCGCCTGCCTCTGCCTCCCAAGTGCTGGGATTAAAGGCGCGCGCTGCCACCACCTGGCTTTTTTTTTTTTTTTTTTTTTTTTTTTTTGAGAATTGGGGGTTTCACTTTAAAAATCCATATAGTTTTTTTTTATTGTTATTTGAGATGGTCTAGAAATCTTCTATCTTCTGGGACTATAAGTGTCAGACACTTGGCCTATAATTTTTTAAAAACATATTTTATTATTTATATTTACACATATGTACCATAAAACCTGTGCAACAGAGCATATGTGGAGATTAGAGGACAACTTCTGGTGATTGGTTTTCTCCTCCTATCAAGTGGGTCCTGGGGACTGAACTCAGGTCATCAGGCTTGGCAGCAAACTACTCTACCTACTCAAGCCATCTGATTACTCCTATAAGAAAAAAAGTATTAGACTGGATGTGGTAAGAAATTCCTATAATCCCGTCACTCTGGAGGCTTATGTAGGAGGATTAAATTCTACTACATAGCTAGATCTTGTCTTTCTTAAAAGAAAAGTAAACTTTACAACTATTCAGAAGGCTAACTCTGCTATAATGGTATTTGTTTGGAAAGTTCTTTTCTGCTGGTTGTTAACCTTCATGTCTTCTTTCTTTGTTTTGATGCTAAGCATGTTCCTTACCAACGAGCTACATCCCCAGCCCTTCAATTACTTCAAAATATGAAAATCTTAATAATCATAGGTTAGGTGATAGCTTCATTAAAATGTCCTCCTTACTTTAGATCAAAAGAGAAGGTTCCATAAAGGGTTATAATTTACATGATACTATTGTTTCCTTTTATATATGAGGAATACTTCCAAGATGCCCTCAATGGTCAGTGGTTTCTATATACAGTTCATAGTACCATACTGTATATACACCTTTCTTCCTATACATATATACTTAGAACACTTGTAACCTAGTCACAGTAAAAAATTAACAAATTAACAACTAATTACCAAGAGAACAGTCAAAACACCTGGAAAGCCAGTTCCCCAGTTAAGAGTGCTTGTTGCTCTTGCAGAAGAGCCAGGCTCAGCCCCCAGCCCCTGAAGGCCAGAAGTGTCAGTTCTAGAGCTGCAGTTATACACCTTCATGGGCTGTTTGATAGAGGTGCAGGAAACCAAACTCCAGTCTCCTGCAAAAGCAAAGTGCACTATAAACACAGAGCCATCTCTACAACTCCTGTTGTAAATATCCTCTAACTATTTACTCTAGATGGTCTCAGAGAAGAGTATAACGGAGAAAAGTTATTTAGAAGTCTCATGGTTTTTTTAAGACGTTATGTTGTTTTCCTATAGATCCTACATTTGGTCTAGTGTTTGATGGCTGCTTTGAAGAAATCAATTTCAATATTCCTTCTCTGGTAAGTTTTGAATTTTCATGATTACAGATTATATGTGTTACAATTCTGTAAAAGATATCTTTTAAATTAAATTTATAGTTTTAAAATGTGGGGGTTTTTTAAATGATTTATTTATTTTTATTTTGTGAGCATTGGTGTTTTCCTTACATGTATGTCTCTTGTGAAGGCATCAGATCCCCAGAACTGGAATAACAGAGAGTTGTTAGGTGCCACTTGGGTGCTGGTAATTGAACCTAGGTTCTCTGGAAGAGCACTTAACCACTGAGCCACCTCTCCAGCCCCTTAAAATGTGTTTTTTTTAAAGGGAAATGTTAAAGCTTTTGAGTTTTAGGAAACTTGTGATGATTTCCTCTTTTGCTTTAAAATGAGGTTATTTTTCAGATATTAAGTTTTCTGTGTACCCAAATATTACCTTTTGCTCTGAATTTTTGTTTTTTTTCCTTTGAGACTGTCTCACCATGTAGCATTGGCTGGCTTGCAACTACCTTTGTTCATCTGGTTGGCCTTGAATGTACAGAAACCACCCGCCACTGTCTCCAAAGTTCAGAGATTTAAAAGTGTCTACTACCAAGCCCAGCAAATTCTATTTTTATTTTGTTGTTTTGTTTTTTGAGACAGGGTTGCTCTACATTGCCCTGGAGTCTTGGACCTAACCTGTAGACCAGGTTGCCCTCAAACTCCGAGACATCTGCCCTCTGAGAGCTGGGATTAAAGCATTCACTACCACACCTGGCTTCTTTCTATTTTAAATAATACTTTATTAAGAGTTCAACCTTGGGGCTGGAGAGATGGCTCAGTGGTTAAGAGCACTGACTGCTCTTCTAGAGGTCCTGAGTTCAAATCCCAGCAACCACATGGTGGCTCACAACCATCTGTAATGAGATTTGATGCCCTCTTCTGGTGTGTCTGAAGACAGCTACAGTGTACTCATATAAATGAAATAAATAAATCTTTAAAAAAAAAAAAAAAAAAAAGAGTTCAACCTTGCACTTGTGTGAGTGCTGATATTTGTGATTATGTAACATAATCCATATCTGGATGGAAAACTACCTCTGTCCTTGTGAAGGGTCTGTGTATGTGTTCCTCGTGGCAACAGGACACACATGCTTCCCCTAAGAACAAGGTGAACACTTGAAACTTCCAAATTTATGGTATTAACCTTCTTTGTATTTTTTTTTTAAGATTTATTTTTATCTATATGAGTATTTGCTCAAATTGACACCATGTTTGTTTGCTGCCTGTGGAGATTAATGAGAACGTTGTCTCCCCGAGACCTAGAGTTACAGGTGACAGGGAACCAGTGTGAGGGTACTGGGGACTGAACCCCTGGTCCTCTGCTAGAACAAGTGTTCTTAACCTGTTAGCCATCTTCTACAAGACTTCCCCCTCCTTTTTTTTTACTTTAACTAGGCATTGCGGTGCACACACACCTTTAATATCAGCACTTGGGAGACAAAGACTATTTATTCTGTGTGTATGTATGTTTATATGGGTACGCATGTGACCTGACAGATGTGTGGAAGTCAAAGAACAGCTTTCAAGAGTAGTATACACTCATTGTGTGGCCCAGGCTGGCCTCGGAGCCTGCAGTCTTTCTGCTTACATACCAATGCTAAAATTATTGGTATAAACTACCATGCACACTTTAATATCTTTTCAAGGGTCCTTTTATGTCTCTGTCTTCTCATTGAAATATTGGTTCAACTTTTTGGAAAACGTTATATCTCTGTCTTCTCATTGACTTTTTGGGAAAAGTTCGGTGTGGATGGTAAGGAATGGATGCTGGGATTTGTGCCTGCCAGGCAAACACTGTAACAGAACTGGATGTCCTCCCAGCTCATGTTCAGATGTTCTGATCATTGTTTAATTAGTTTAATTAGTTATTTGTTTTACTGAGTTGGAACAGGTTATGGTTTTTGTTTTGTTTGGTATTGTTTTGGGGTTTTTTGTTTTTTGTTTTTTTGAGACAGGGTTTCTCTGTGTATCCCTGGCTGTCCTGGAACTCACTCTGTAGACCAGGCTGGCCTTGAACTCACAGATTTCTGCCTGCCTATACCTCCTGAGTGCTGGGATTAAAGGTGGACACCACCATACCCAGCTTCAAAGTGCCTTTCCAAATTTTATGTTACATTTATTTATTGTGTGTGTCCCCATGGTGCATATGTGGAGGCCAGAGGATAACTTGCAGGAGTTCTTTCTTTTTTTTCCACTGTATGAAACCTTGGCATCAAACACAAGTCATCAAACTTGCAGGTGACTACATTTACTTGCTGTGCCCACATTGGCCCATGACTACAGCTTTGCAGGGTTGTGTTTGTTGTTTGTTTGTTAGTTGTTTTTATTTTTTTGTTTTCCAGACTTCACTTTGTTTGAAATATTTATGTGATAATATGGTGTTGGCTTGGTTATTGTAACTGTACCAAGTCTTGAGAATAGAGACTAAAACCCCTCTAACTGTTCTTTTACAAAACCGTTTTGATTGCTACAGGTATTACTCATTTCTCCATTAGTTTTAGAAAGAAATTATCAATTTCTACAGTTTATCTTGGTGTTTTTTTGGAATTCCATTGAATTTATAGATATTTGGGACAGCTGACATTTGATAATACTGAGTCTTCTAATTAAGGTTCATTTGCTTAGGGGACAATATTTATTTTTTTCAAATTTGTTTGTTGGTTTGGTTTTTTGAGTTAGAGTCTCTTTGTAGCCCTAGCCATCCTTGGCTTTTTGTGGCTGCCTTATTTTATGCAACATAGGTTTGTATATGTTGTAACATCTGTGTTGGCTTGAAACTCAGTATGTACCTAAGAATGACGTTCGTAATGGTTTCTTCTCCCAAAAGCTAATTTACAAGCTGGGATTATTGGCATATGCCATCATGACCTGGGTTATGGGTGGGTCTGATACTTCATTGACTAAGATTTCAGTGACCACACTAAATAGAGGTGTTGATAGTGGGCAGTCCTAGCTGTTTATAGAGAGATTATAGATAGGAAGTAATCACGATTACTGTTGACCACAAAAGTAGCTGTAGGGGTTTTTATTGTGGCTTTGGGGTATTTTTGTTAGGATTAGGGATATGCCCTATTAACCCAATTTTATATTTATAGAAATAATAAATGTATTACTTAAGTTGGATTTTTCTATTTTTTCTGTTACTCTTAAATGTTGCACTGATTGCATGTGGCACAGGTTTCATCCTGTGCACCACATGCATACAAACATGCTTAAACCACACAGGTATACACACATATACACCTGCTGCATTCACACATATACACTTAAATCTACACATGATTGGAATGCTTTATTATCTCAGCACTTGGGAAACTGAGAAAGAAGAATTGCCAGTTTAAGGCTAGATAAGGTTGCATAGCCAGCCTGGCTTTCTAGCAAGACTTTGTCTCAAGAAGGGTGGTAGCATACTCCTTTAATCCCAGGACTGGAAGAGGCAGGTTTGAGGCTAGAGTGAGTTCCAGGGTAGCCAGGACTACACAGAGAAACCTTGTCTCAAATAAACAAACCAAAACAACACAAAAGAAAAAAAAAGCAGCACTGGAATTCTGGTAAAATGAAAGAAGGTTACTATCCAATAAGTTATGATCCATCAGATGTTTAACATTGTCCCTCTGTCTTTTATTTGTAAGCACATATGCTTCTATGAACGATTTCTATTTCGATTTTAGAATTAGAAAACAGTATTTTAATATTGCTATGATAATTTATAATTTTAATGGCTATAAAACATCGTGTCAGTCAGCCAGATACAGTGGTGCACACCTTTAATCTCAGCACTCAGGAGGCAGAGGCTGGTAGATCTTTGTTCATTTGAGGTAAGTCTTAGTCTACAGAGTGAGTTTCTCTCAGGGTTATGTAGAAAGGCCCTGTCTCAAAATTTAAAACAACAACAAAAAATCCTGTCAGGTATACCATTACTTAATCCAGCTCTATAAACTTCCTGTAGTGTTCAAGTTGGAGAATTTGTGTAAGTTTCCTTGCAAGGTTGAATGTGGTACACACCTATAATACCAGCATATCAGAGGTGGAGGCAAGGAGGACCCTGAGTTATCCTGGGCTATAGAGCCAAATCCTGCTTAAAACAACAGCAACAACACAAACACACAAATCGGGAGAGGGGGACATGCATGGAATCCTAGCATATGGAAGGTGGAGGCAGGAGAATCATAGGTTCCTGTTCAAGGCCAGCCTGGGTTGTATAAGATTCTGTCTTAAACACATAAACATACATTTTGTTGTTGTTGTCTTAGACTATATATAATAAGCTCAAGAAGAATATATAAATGCTTTTTTTTTGGTTTTTTGAGACAGGGTTTCTCTGTGTAGCCCTGGCTGTCCTGGAACTCACTCTGTAGACCAGGCTAGCTTCGAACTTAGAAATCCACCTGCCTCTGCCTCCCAAGTGCTGGGATTAAAGGCGAGCGCCACCACCGCCCGGCTATAAATGCTTTTAATTTGGTGGTATATGCTCTTTTATTTTTTTTCGAGAAATTTTATTTTCAAAAACTTTTCAGACACTATGGATTATTAGCAAAATTCTTCATTGTTATTCAGGTTTATTGCTGTATTTTCAATTTGTATAATTAACTATGTGTTTCTCTCCCCCAAATCTTGCCTTGTCTTTCTATTTTTAAGCTAAATGTTGCCAGCTATCTACAAGTGATCTGTCTAGTTGAGAATTTCAGAACTGAATTTAAAGACTTTGTAACCTTGTTGACTGCAAATGCTTGTGACATCAGAAAAAGTATCCTTTACTTACAGTTTTGGATTAGAAGTGGAGGTGGAATTTTAGAAGAAAAGCCATTATCACATTGTCGTAAGTAGTCTGTCATGTGAAATTTTTTTATTTTGGGACCATAGTCTTAAATATATAGACTCTATCAAAATATTTCTAAAATTATAAATTAAGTGTCTAGCTATGCTGATTTTTATAATATACATCTATCTATATCTATTTATTTGGTTTCATTTTTGGCTTTTGGTTTATCAAGGCAGGGTTTCTCTATGCAGCTCTAGCTGTCCTAGAACTGGCCCTGTAGACCACAACTCAGAGATCTTCCTGCCTCTGCCTTCTAAGTGCTGGGATTAAAGGTTTGCACCACCACTACCCTACTTATATCTCTTTAATAAAGGTTTTAAAAACATTAAGTATAAGTAAACAGCCTGGTGTGGTGGTGGACATCTGTAATCCCAGCAGTTTAGAGGCAGAGGCAGGTTAATCAGAAATTCAAGGCCATGCTTGTCTGTATAATGAGCTCAAGGCCAGGCTGGGCAATATAACACCTTCTCTCAAAACACAACATCCCCCCCCCCCCAAAAAAAAGTGTAAATAGATTGAATTCATAAAAATAAAGGAGGAGAAACTTTTTCCCAGTATGGTGTTGCATGCCTATGATTCCAGTTCTGCTGTCTCTCACAAGGTGAAAAAGACAGATGTCCTGTAGAACAATCCTTAGATTTTCTACCATGCTTCTCAAGCTCCCAGTAGCTTCTTAAGCAAACCTGAAGTTAGTTCTGACAGAACTTGAGAAATAGAGGCTAGAGAATCAAGAGTCAAAGGTCATTCTTGGCTTTATAGCAAGTTGAGGATAGTCTGAACTGCATGAGACCATCTCAAAAACAGCAACATGGGGCTGCAGAGATGGCTCAGTAGTTAAGAGCACTCACTGACTGTGCTTCCAAAGGACCTGGCTTCAATTCCCAACACACACATGGCAGCTCCATAGCATCTGACACCCTCACACAGATATGCATGTAGACAAAATGCCAATGCACACATGGATGGATGGATGGATGGATGGATGGATGGATGGATGGATGGATAGAAACATAGGTAGATACATAGGTAGATACACAGATACATAGTTAGATAGATAGAAACAAATACTCCAAACTATTGCTTATACACTTGTAGAGGTATAGTCTCTTATAGAATTGTTACCTTTCTTCTTTCTCTTATAAAAAACATACCTGTGCCAGGTGTGGTAATGTATTCCTGTGATCCTGACACTTAGAAGAGGAGGCAGGAGGATCTAGAGGTAAAAGTCATTCTTGGCTACGTTGAGTTCAGCCTGCACTACAAGACTACTATTAGTGCTCTCTCTGTCAATGTAGCCATATCTCATTCTTTTTCTGTGATTGTATAAGGTCCTGGGGGCTTTTGTTTGTCTGTGAGAGTAATATATGCATGCTCTGTGTGGACCTGTGTCTCACTCAATTTCTCTTGCCAGGTTTTTTTGTTTGTTTGTTTAGTTTTGTGGTTTTTTGTTTCTTTTTGGTTTTAATTTGGTTGGTTGGTTGGTTGGTTTTGTTTTTGTTTTTTCTCTAATACAAGGTTTCTCCTGTAGCCCTGGCTGGCCTTGAACTCAGAGATCCATCTGCCTCTGTGATGGGAATAAAGGCATGTACCACCACCACCAGGCTTGTTTTGCTTTTATTTTTTTATTTTATTTTTTGGTTTTTTGGGACAGGGTTTCTCTGTATAGCCCTGGCTGTCCTGGAACTCACTCTGTAGACCAGGCTGGCCTCGAACTCAGAAATCCACCTGCCTCTGCCTCCCAAGTGCTGGGATCAAAGGCGTGCGCCACCACCGCCGGGCTTGCTTGTATTTTTTTAAATTCTGTGTTTGTATGTATTTATTGGTGGTGTAGAGATGAGAAGGCAATGGTGGGAGTCAGTTCTCTTCTACACTGTGGACCCCGGGGCCTAGACTCAAATTGTCAGCTTAGCTGGAGGTGTCTTTATCTGCTGAGTCATTTTATTGGTCCTATTTTTGTTTTGAAGACAGGTTCCAGCCGAGCGGTGGTGGCGCATGCCTTTAATCCCAGCACTTGGGAAGCAGAGACAGGTGGATTTCTGAGTTCGAGGCCAGCTTGGTCTACAGAGTGAGTTCCAGGACAGCCAAGGCTACACAGAGAAACCCTGTCTCAGAAAAAAAAAAAAAAAAAAAGAAGAAGACAGGTTCCCATGCCGTTGAGGCATGTGTAACCACACCCAGCTTGTGTTTCTTTGTAGCATATTTAATAGTTTGTAATTCTAATTTTCTTAAGAACTTGGTTTCTGAAATATTTTTCTCACATGAATGTTTTTACTTTCTACTGTTCTTCAGTCACTTTTGTAACCTGATTACAGCATGAGCAATTATTGATTCCTTTTTCCATTCTAGGTCCTGTGTTTTCATGAGTCAGCCATGCTTGTTCCCTGGGGAAGTTGCTAGTTTCTGTTGCCTGCTCCATAGTCACACTTCTGTAGGGAAACATCCTGCTCAAATGATCACACAAGCCCCAGGGCAACACACAGGGAAGGAAAGTGGGAAAAGAGAAAAATGGAGTTCTATAAAACTATCCCCTGTCAGTTTTCTCTTCAATTAGTTCAAAATTTAAACATTATTTTTCTTTTTTTCCTTTTTCTTTTTTTTTTTTTTTTTTTTTTTGGTTTTTCGAGACAGGGTTTCTCTGTGTAGTTCTGACTGTCCTGGAACTCACTCTGTAGACCAGGCTGGCCTCGAACTCAGAAATCCGCCTGCCTCTTGCCTCCCAAGTGCTGGGATTATGGGATTAAAGGCGTGCACCACCACCACCCGGCTATTTTTCTTTTTATTTTATTTTATTTTATTTTATTTTATGTACATTGGTGTTTTGTCTGCATGTTTGAGGGAGTTGGATTCCCTAGAAGAATTATGAGTTGCCATGTGGTTGCTGAGAATTGAATTTGCGTCCTTTGGAAGAGCAGCCAGTGTTCTTAACTGCTGCGATATCTCTCCAGCTGTTAAACATTATTTTTTAAAATAGAACTAGCCAGGATTGCAGAGATGGCTCATTGGTTAGAGCACTGACTGCCCTTCCAGAGGTCCTGACTTCAATTCCCAGCAACCACATGGTGGCTCACAACCATCTGTAATGAGATCTGATGCCTTCTTCTGGTGTGCCTGAAGACAGTCACAGTGCACCATATAAATAAATAAACAAACAAACAATAAATGAACTAGCCATAATTTTTATTCACTGTAAGCTGCCAACTTTAGCAAATTCTAAAAATATTAATACATTAAGTAAGGCCTGGGGAGAAACCATCCTGGTATATGTGTGTGATGGAGCCCACGCTGAGGCAACAGGATCAGATGTCCAAGGTTGCGTACCTTAGGAATAACAGCGGAAGTTGTCCTCTGAACACCAAACACACAAAGAAGTTCAAGGTTATCCTTGCCTACATTACAAATGTGAGGCCAGCCTGGGCTACATGAGATACTGTCTCAAGGAAATAATAAAATAGCTCTTGGGTAAACAACAAGTGATAAAATATCAATAAAAGATAGGTTTGAATCGTGTCACTTAGATATTTTTCAAATGAATTATTATATTGTGTTTATAATGAGGTGAACACATTGTGGAGAGTAAAATGGAACCAGCGTCATGAGGCTGGTGCTCGCGCTTTCTTCTATCCCATCATTTCAAATACATTCACATAAGATGGGTCTTCATTACTTTTTTAGGAAAAAATAGCAGAAGTACACTGGTTTGTTCTGAAGATGGCTGTGATGTGAACATTAACTCTAAGAACACCAAAAGGAACTGTGTGGCACTCCCCAGATGTGACACCGGCTGTTCAGAGGCTTTCTTTGGACTCAAGAACATTGTCTCCCCATCCCAAGACTTACTTTCATTGTTAAAGGTATTTTCTGTGTCCGTGTGGAATATTGAATTCCTGTTTCTGTCCATCTTCTTAGTAGTTACCTAGCATTTTGAATCTTAGTTCAGGCTAAAATTCACTTAACATTTTCTAGACTTTAGGTGTGAGATTTTAACTCATTTGACTGTGTTGGCAAATGGTGCCTAGGCACAGCTTTAAAGGCACAGGATGGGACTCTGGGTAAATTCAGCCAGGCGCGGTAGGGTACACCTCTAGTCCCAGTACTCGGGAGGCAGAGGCAGGTGGATCTCTACTTCCAGCCTGGTTCCAGAACAGCTAGGGGTACATGGAGAAATCCTGTCTAGAAAAATAAAATATAAATGACCTTCTGATACTGAATTGGAGTCTTGTGCTAAATAAAGAACACTAGTTTTTGAATCTAAATCTAGTTTAGACTTAGAATGGTTCTCCTCCATCCTATCTATCCTTTATTTATTTTTGTTTGTTTGTTTTTCTTCCCGCAGCCCTGGGGTTTGGTCCAAGGAGCTTAGTGCATATTAGGCAAATGTTTTACCACTGACCTACCCAGCCCAGTCAGTACTGTTTTGATGTGTTAAATATAATAAAGTTACAAAGGGTAGCCACTTAATAGTTTCAAGATAGAATAGGTGGCAGGGAGATGGCTCAGTAGTAAAGGTGCTTGCATTCCAAGCCTGTGACCACCTCAGTGTGACCCCAAGGCCCGTGTGGTATAGAAGGAGAGAACTGACTCCTCCGTAAGTCCTTCTCTGATCTCCACGTGTGTCCTGAGGCACTTCCAAAAACAAGACAAAACATGTCACCTATGTAAAAGATGCATAAGGGCAAGTCTGTTCATCAAGCATTCTTAATTCAATTGCTTTTCAGCACAAGATCACAACAAAGGAAGAGTGGCAGAAACTCATTCAGCTTCTCACTGAATTCCACATGCAAAATATAGATCTGTTACATAGTAATCTTGAGTTCATCCTGCCACTGCCAGTTAACATGATGCCAGATGTAAGAGGTGCTTATGGCTTCCCAGGGACTACACCGGCCAGTGCACCAGCAAGCATGAAGCATCTTGCCAGGAAGCAGTCAGAAGACCAGACATCGAGAAAATCACAGAAAAGGAAACAGAAAAAGATGGTGACCCTAGATGACAGTGACCTATTTGACACTGGCCTGGACTTTTCTGGTGAACTACTTAGCTTATCTCCACCTTCCTCATCTGTAGAAGACAACATAAGCAGAGACAGAGATAACAACCCAGAGATAAAGACACAGAACAAAGGTTTCAAGCCTCACTCTGTACCTCAGCCTCCTAAGACACTAGCAGAGAAGAAGTGTTGTATGCTCGTTTCCCACTGTTTAAACTCTCTCAGTGAATTCATGGAGAATATGTCCTTCATAGATGCCCTTTTAACAGATCCAGGGGAACAGAATGAATTTGGTAAAAGTGCCTTTCACTGGACAAGCGGAAAGGTTAAAAGTGGACTTTGTGATGAGTTTAGTCTTGAGAATAGAGAAGGGTGGGCTCCTCGGAGCTCTGAAGAATTAAAAGCAACTGCAGAAGCACTCAGCTTCACTAAATGTTCTTCTACCATTTCAAAAGCACTAGAGTCCTTGAATTCATGCAAGGAATTAGGAAGAGACACAACCAATAAACTCACTTTCTGTGCTTCACAAAGGTGCCATGATGTATGCTTCCGCCAATCGGCAGCTAATCTACAGTAAGTCTTATTTGTTACCTTCTATTTTTCAGTAATCAAGGTCAGTGAGTCTTCTTACTAATTTTCAAGTGCTGGGCCATTGATCATGGAAACACTTAGTGTTAATATAGTTTCGCATGCAAATTAAGTAGAGTGTTAACAAAACTAATTTGAATGAAAATTGGGAAACCTGAGCTGAGCGTGGTGCCATACACCTTTAATCCTAGCACTGGAGGCAGAAGCAGATGGACCTCTTTGTTCGAGGCCAGACTGGTTTACAGAATGAATTTTAGGACAGCCAGGGCTACACGGGAGAGACCCTGTCCCAGGGGGGAAAAAGAAGAAATTTGGGAGCCTTTAGGCAATAGAGAGGCACAGACTCCTGACAGGTAAAAAGGTAACCATTAAGATATTTCACTGTGACACCAGGCTGAGGTTAATCACAGCACTGGAGAGTAGAAGCACAGAGATCAAGAGTTTGATGCCAGCCCAAGCTACAAAACAAAAGTAGTAAACAGACATTTTCAATATGAAGCTGAGCGTGGTGATGCAAGACTGTAATCCCAGCACTCAGGAGACTGAGGTTGAAGTCATGTAGACTCCAGGCCAGTCTGGGCACACATGAGTGAGTGATCTGCTGACAGGAAATTAGAAGTGTTATCTGATCTAGACCAGAAGCAAGAACACTGGGTTCCTTTAGGGTTGTTACATATTTATATACAAAATAATAAATAATACTCTTACTTTGTAGCAATGCTGACAAGAGGATGGCAGTCATTAAGAGTGTGTTTTCTAGCCGTTCTTTCCTGACCCTGGGTAATAAACAAGCTAGTATAATTGACTACCTGCCAACTCTTCGGAACATTTGTCGGACAGAAAAGCTAAAAGAACAAGAGAAAAATAAAAGAAGGTAAAGTGTACAAAAAAAAGTAATATTTTAGGTACATATGTTAAGATTAAGAAATGTTTATGAGAATGAAAATACTAATATTAAATATTTTTGCAATTTTGACAGGTTTCTCCACTATTTTGAAGGAATTAATCTAGCTATTCCTGAAGAAACCGTAACTACTTTGGCAGCTGACTTCCCTTGATGCTTCCCGTCATCAGTATTGTACAGACTGTGTGGTCCTTATGACACACTTTAGAGTGTGTGACTTTAAAGAAGAGCTTATTTCTCTTCATGTAAACTTTAAAAGACTTTTGTATTTTTGTGGTTCAAGTATTTAAAATGAAAATTTTGAGTTACAAATTGTATATTTTGTGGCATTTTTCTGAATGTTTTGAATAATCTATTTTTGCTTTATAGTACACTTTCTATATGTGTGAACTGTTTGTAGAATAATTTTCACTAATAGATTTCTAGAGCTGTTTCAGTGCTGAGCTCGCCTGTCATTTCCCCTTCCTGTAATCTTCCTCTACTGTCCAGCGTGAGAGCTGTCCCGCTGTAAACAGGCAGTCTCTAAAGCTACACAGTGGAAAACAGAGTTATGTACGGGGTATTTTTAAAATGTCCTAGGAAGCAAATTATGCCTCAGTTGTGGAAAGCATTGCCTTTATTTCTTGTGCCGTCTTCCAGCATGTTTTACATTTAATCATTGAATCATTGGTGTGGCAGAGTAAAGTAGTAAACTAGATTCTGAATTCTAGTGTTCACAAACCTTCCTTCCTTATCACCCCATGGAGTTACGGTCTACTGCATTTTGCCAACTCAAATCATTTTTAACATTTTTTGGTACTTTTATATCATTATGTTTTATTCTATAAAGTAATGACGTTAGTTTATCTATTTTGGACAACTTGTTGATGGTTGAAGAAATAATGAAGAATTCTACCATGGGGTTTCTACCTGACAGCATTTCCATTTAAGTATGGATTTTAGGTTTTTTTGGTGCTGAGGATTAAACTTAGGGGTTTCTGTATTATAGACAAATGTCCTGTGTCTTAGTATATACACAGGCTTTATGTTTTAGTAATTATCCCCAGTGTTACATGTCAAGCCCAAGACCTTGTGCATTCTGTGAACATGTTTAACCACAGAGCTAGAACCCCGTCCTGATTTTGAATCAGGGTATGGTATATTGCTTAGGCTACCCCTAAACTCCTTCCAGAACATTGTGATCCCCGTCTCAAGCTTTTTAAGTACTTGGGACTACAGGTATATGCTACCATACCAAGCAAAGTCATCTTTTAATATCTTTTTAAGTACTTATTTTTTACTTTAGTAGCAAGATTTTAAAATGCACATTTTACTTAATGTTATTTTACAAATAATCAGGTTTGTTTAAAATTCCTTCATAATGTAAATATTTGTATAATAACATAATATTCAGGTACATTTTCTGATGAATTGTATTTTTAATTCAGAAGATAAGGATCCTAGTTTTGTACTTTTAAAAAAAATATAGGTGCATACCTGTTTACAAATGTGTATGAAGAAGTGTTTTTACCTCTTGTTCAGCCTACCTTTTCTTGTATTAATTAGTAAATTGATCTAATTAAAAGTTAAAGCTAAAATGCTTCCTGTGGTATTTAAGTTATGATTTTTGTTGGTTTTTGTTTTTTGCTCATTTGTTTGTTTTGTTTTTTGAGACAAGATTTCTATGTAGCCCTGGCTGTCCTGGAACTTATTCTGTAATTCTGTAGACCAGACTGGCCTAGAACTCAGAGAAATCCACCTGCCTCTGCCTTCCGAGTGCTGGGATTAAAGGCATGTGCTACCATCACCACCTTGCTGGTCAAAAAATTTTTAAAGACTTATGTTTTTTATGTGTATGAAAGTTTTTCTAGCCGGGTGGTAGTGGCGCACGCCTTTAATCCCAGCACTTGGGAGGCAGAGGCAGGCGGATTTCTGAGTTCGGGAGTTCGAGGCTAGCCTGATCTACAGAGTGAGTTCCAGGACAGCCAGGGCTACACAGAGAAACCCTGTCTCAAAATACCAAAAAAAAAAACAAAAACAAAAAAAAGTTTTTCTGCATGTATGTGAACCACATACCTGCAGTGTCCTTGAGGTCAGAAGAGGCCATTGGGTACCCTGTAATTGGAGTTAAGAATGGTTATGAGCTGCTTACCATGTTGGGGCTGGGAACTGTACCTAGGACCCCTACAAGGGCAACAAGGACTCTTAACTGCTGAAGCATCTTTCTGGCTCTTGAAGCTTTTAAGTGTCAGTATCTGTGTTTCCCTGCTGGGTGGCTACTGTAGGTGTTTAGCTGCTATTCAGGTGTTTTATTATTAGGGTCTCTGATCATTCCCAACAACTTATCAACCAATGTAAAATAAATCCATAAAACTGTTCAAGTTATCAAAACTGCTTCTTGAGCAGGAACATGACCTAGTGGGGTGATTTTTAGTTTGAGAGAACATTTTTCCCCATTCAATCCCAACCTGTCTTTGTCAAATTTTTTTCTTTTTGGAGAGGCAGGAGTTTCTCACTAGATTCCCAAACTGACCTCACACATTCTTACTGCTTGTGTTCTGAGTACACAGATTACAGGTACAACTTTCACTTCAGCTAGTTGTTCTTCCTTTCACTAGGGTTTTTTTGTTTGTTTTGTTTGTTTGTTTTTGTTTTTCAAAACAGTTTCTCTGTGTGGTCCTGGCTAGCTATTCCAAAACTCGGTATACCTGGCCTGGCTGGCCTTGAACTTAGATCTGCCTGCCATGCCTCACAGAGTGCTGGGATTAAAGGCATGTACCACCACCACTCAGCTCTTAAATTTATTTTTTAAATGGTTATCTTTTATTTTTCTATGTGTATGTGTGCTTCCTTTGTGTGTCTGTGCAGAACAAAGAACGCCGCATCCCTTGGAACTGATGGATAGGCAACTGTGAGCGCCTGCAATGAAGGATTGAGAACCAGACTGCGGCTCTTGAGAAAAGCAGCCGAGTGAGATTAATGAGCAAACCATCTCTCAGCCTGGTACTTGCTTTTAAATGGAGGTAACTTTTGGCTGTGTGTGTGGCTCCTTACTATTTAGAACTTAAACAAAAAAGGCACAGAATCTCACAAAATATTTATTGATTTGGACTTGGCTTGTTGGTTTTTTTTTTCAAGCCAAAAACCTGATTTTATAAACATGGAAGATACATTCAAAACGTTTTCCACTAACATGGAAGTTGGGAACAGTTGCTGTAATAAATTAGTTAACAGTAGAATGAGTGGATTAACATTTGAGCTCTGAGCCTTTGCCAAAAACTAACTCATAAAAAGCAACAGCTTGTAATAATGAATCATACAACTCTTCAATCCGGTATGAGCTCTTCACAATCTTCTGTCTGTATTGTACTACAAGGTCCTGTGGGAAGAACACCCGAGGCTGCTCCTTCAGCACAGACTCCAAGAGGAACTGCTTCACCAGCTCCCTCCCACTAGTCCTCGTGTCTCCAATCATCAGGTCAAAGTGCTTACCCACAGCATTTCGATTTATGCTCAGCACCCGATGCTGGCCATCCTCAGCAAAAGTTTTGTTGAGTAAGGCATACAGCATGGCTTCTGTGATAAGAAAGTGTAGCAGTATAGGAAGGAGAGATGTGTTCTGAATGGAAAGTCCTGATTTTTCCAAAATGTAGAGATCTGCTTTAGGCATCTTTGAAATGACTGAAGAAATCTTCAAGAAAAAAAAAATCAGAATGATTATGCTTCGTGTTTGTCCCATTTCTAACTAAAAAGCTTCTTGAAGTCTAAAGTCTACTGACTTTGAGACTCAGCAACTCAAAACTTTTAACAATTTGAATTACTCCAAGGTAGAACAGAGAGCTGGCCTCCTTAGCCTGGAATCTGCTGGTGTGATGGGCTGGCTAAAGTCTCCTATCAGCATGTACTCACCAAAGTCGCAATTCCTGCCCATTTCACACCTTGAAGACTTAAAAAGTCACATTTAACGACAAGGTTTCTACATTTTTAAAGCAAATATAATAAAGCTACAATAGGAGTAAAAGGTGCTCCAAACCTCAAAGACCACACCATTTTTTTTACATCCCTTTTGGAACTGCCAGACTGAACTATATACAAGGAACCATGTAAGAATGTACAAGGACCAACCACTTACCTCTTCCAGATAAAAGGACATTGGGCATATTTTGTTAGTTAATTTCCAGCACTCCGCCTGCTGCCAGTCCAGCACTGTCAGTTTCCGGTCAAGGTGAGCCCATGCAATTCTTCGAGTACCAAAAACAATAGATACGATACTATTAACTGCCTAAGGGAAAAGAGCTGATTTGATTACAACTGTAAAATCTTACTGCTATAAAACCTATAAACTCAAAATGCCTAATAAGTTTAGGTGATCAAAGTTTATTTACAAGCTGGGTGTGGTGGTCCTGTCTTGAGGAAAAACAGAAAATTGTTCTGTTCCTCACACCTTTTCAACACGTATTTTAAAAGCAAGGCTTTTGGAGGGTGGGAGGTTGGGGTTTGAGACAGGGGTTCTCTGTGTAGTCTGGCTGTCCTGGGTCTCCCTCCATGTGCCACAACCACCCAGCTCCTTATTTTATCTTTATTTTGTCTGTGTGTGTGTATGTCCCCTGCTTTTTCCCCCTTGATTGATTGACTGTGACCTTTAAAATGTACCCTTTCCTCCCCAAGTTGCTTTTGGTCATGATGTTTTTATCACAGCAACAGAAAGCAAAGACACTCTGTCTCTAAAACAAACAAAATAAAGGTGAAAAAGCAAAATAAATGAAGAAACAAAATAAAACCAACGTGAGGCCAGCAAGGTTGCTTGGTGGGTAAAGGAACTGCCATCAAGTCTGTCTAACTTAGTTTATAATCCATATGGTTGAAGGAGTCAGCTGACGACACTCAAGTTGTCCTCTAACTTACACTGTGAAAGGGACACACAAAGATACAATTAAAAGAAAATTGATGGGCATGAACATTACTAAACCATTTGCACACAGCTGTTCATGGACAACAGATTGTTATTTTCATTTTTTTATGTATTTATTTATTTTTTGTTTGTGTGTTTGTTTTTCGAGACAGGGTTTCTCAGTCCTGAAGATCTCACCCCTGACTGTCCTGAAGATCAGGTTGGCCTCAAACTCACAGCGATTTACCAGCCTCTGCCTCCCTTGTTCTGGGATTAAAGGTGTGAACCACCATGCCTGGGTGTTTTGTTTTGTTTTTTTAATTCTTAAAACTGTTTTTGGTGTGGCTGTTTGTGCTCTGTGTGTGGTGTGTGTGCATCAGTGTTGTATAGGTGTCTGGGTGTATGCATGGAGCCAGCCAACAAGGTTGAGGCCAGCCAGGTTAAGAGTTCCAAGCCAGCCTGGACAACAGAATAAGACCTTGTCTCACAAAATAAAAGTAGGGGCCAGTAAGAAAGCTCAGCAGGAACATGTGGTGGTGGCCCACTCCATTGATCCCAGCACTCAGAAGGCAGAGGCAGGTGGATTTCTAAGTTCAGGGCCAGCCTGGTCTACAGAGCAAGTTCGAGAACAGCCAGGACTACGCAGAACAAACAAAAAACTTTAAACAATGAAAAGCTCAGCAGATAAAGGAGGGTGCAAGCAAGGCTGACAGCCCGAGTTCTGTCTATCAGGCACGAGCACCCATACACATACACGATGACAATAGTGACTAAAGTGGTTACAATAAAAACTAAGCCTTCAATCTCCTTCCCGCCAGCCTAATTTCTCTCTTCCAAATTGAGTTTTCAGCAAACTTTCCCCCAAGTTCTTCCTCACAGCATCCCCTCGGTCACCTGGCAGTTATCAGTACCTTTCATTTTGTGCAACAGATCACCCATTAATATGAGTATATCCAGATTCCTAACTAAATCTGAAGGATCTTACTCTGGGTTGGTGAGATGAATCATTGGGTTAGAGTACTTGCAACCAAGCCTGACAAGAACCCACATAGCATGAAGAAAGAACTACTCTTGTGTGTACACACACACAATTAGTAATAAAACAAAAACCTCATCTCTCACCCACTACTGGGAACGGTGCTTTTCAGAGCAAGTTCTCACAGAGTAGCTGGTCAGGGGGAGAATGTACCTTAAGTCTCTCACTCTCTACACCTGGTTTGATGAACTTTCTCAGCAGCCGCTTTTCCTGTGACTTTTTTCTCCGTCTGTTCTCTGGACACAGAATGGAGTTACAGACTTCCACAGCAGTTTTATACTTGATCAAGGGCACGTCTATCAGACTCTCCAGATTCTGAAACGGCCCAAACCTCTTTCTGTGTTCTACAATATTGACGGATTTTCTGCCTCGGAGCAGTCTGAAAACTTCTAGTTCTTTATCAGAAGCTGTATTCAACACATGTAAGATAGAAGCCTGCTGTTCTGGCGAGAAGAGACTATCCAGGGCATTCCCAGGTTCCTCTTCATTTGTACCACAAGCAGCAACACTGGCCATAAGTTTCTCAGGTGCAGTGGATTTTCTCCAAGCACAGATATTATTTAGGACTGGAGGCAGGCATGTGTACTCTGGGACTGGAAACCATCTCTTCCTCCCTAAAAGGGAAATTTAAGTTAGAATGTTCTTTGACGGCTAATTCCCAAGCTTGTGCAGTTACACAGACTTGCACACAAATCATGTTATCACAGAGAGTTGGCTTTAAAAGGAGTGTAGAGGCTGGGTGGTGGTGGCCCACGCCTTTAATCCCAGCACTTGGGAGGCAGAGGCAGGTGGATTTCTGAGTTCGAGGCTAGCCTGGTCTACAGAGTGAGTTCCAGGACAGCCAGGGCTACACAGAGAAACCCTGTCTCGAAAAAAAATTTTTTTCAAATGTCTGCTACTTATGGCATTTATAATATTAAGATGATTTTTTTGGTAACCTCTCTTAAGATTTATCTCCACTTCCATTTTTACTAGTTTATCATCCGATGGAACTAAAGAAAATTAAACTTTATTCGTTTATAATAAATGTTTTAGCTGGTCAGGAGTGGTGGTCCTCACTTGGAATCCTAGCACTTAGGAGGTGGAAGCAGGAAGATCAAGAGTTAGCTACATAGTGAGTTCCAGGCCAGCTTGGGCAACATGGAGTTCTGACTGGGACGGCCGGGGGCTGGTGGTATTAACTAAGTGGTAGAGACGGTTTATTTTGTTCTGCATGTTCTCAGTATTGCTAACAAAGCTGTGTTTTTGCAAGCAAAGCCTATACTATGCAATGGATAACTTTATAAAACAGTGTGAAGTCATTCTCCCAGCGAAGCCACAGGAAAATAATGCAGCCAGAGGGTAAGCGAACCACTTAGTGTCTGAATGCCCTGCTAACAGCCCAGCCCGGAAAGGGGCGCGCGCGGAACCTGGGCCACAAAAGCGCGTAGGTTCAGGGGCTGGGGGGACACGACTCCACGCGGGAGAACCGGACACGGGACAGAAGAGAAACACTTCAGATCACAGGCTAATGACTGGCAAGCAATCAACCGCGTGCTCAGGAACCCTACCTCCGGCCTTGATGAGGCAAGCAAGGTTTGTCCTCCAAGCCATCGCCAGGCTCTCTCACGCCTGTGTTCCTCCTCCAACTTCCGGTTTTGTGTGTTCCAACAAAAAGTGTTCGACCGGGGCTGAGCAGAAGGGTTCCGGCGAAAGAGACAGTCTCAGGGAAATGTCAACTGAGTTCCTAGCGATTGATGGCTGCCGGTCTCCCGATAATATACGGCCGGGCGGGATCTCCGCGATGGAAAGGACTAGACTAGGTTTAAGCCTGTTTTGGGGCTAAACTTCTCTGGTTTCCCAGACACACAGAGAGCCTTGAAAAGACAGTGGGGAGCCTGTATGCACGCATGTAACCCTGTGCTGAGTTGAGAGGAGTAACTAGGAGAGATGCACAGGATAAGAAGGTCAACTTATGTGATCGCTTTGACGCTGGGCACTTTTGACTGAAAAGGATGGAGGGAGGTGAGTCTGGAGCCACATTTGATCCTTGGAATGCGGAATGGAACAGTTGAAAAAGTTGGGCAGGTCGCTTGTTTTTTAGTTGCAAAGTCAGATTGGAGGGTCTTTCTAGAAAAAAAAATTGATCATTTGCAGCCAATGTGAGGCTGAACTGGGGAAGAGCCTGAGAACAAGAAAGAGGAATCAGAAGGTGATTATGATGTGTTTTATAAAACAAATGATGTGTTTTATGGAGCGCGGTATACTGTGGTGGGAAGGGGTGCCTCAGCGGGCTAATGCTGAGGCAACCCCCACTTCCCCCAGGTACCTGTCTACTATAGAATAGAGTTTATTTGGGGGAATGGAAAGGAGAGTTGAGAAGGGAGTAGAGGCAGGGAAAAAGAGGGGACAGAGTAGGAGAGAGAGAGAGAGAGAGAGAGAGAGAGAGAGAGAGAGAGAGAGAGAGAGAGAGAGAGAGAGAGAGAGAGAGGCTGGCCGGGAACACGTTGAGGGGAAGGGGGAGGGAGAAGAGGAGAGAGGGAGAAAGGGGTCAGAGAGAGAAGAATCAGAGTCAGAGGGCAAGCAGTTCCTTTTAGAACAAGCCAGGCCTACCTGGCTGTTGTTAGGTTAACTATTGGGCGGAGTGTAGGAAGAATGACAACAGATTAACTTGCCAAGGCAGAGTGAACTGTGGGGAATGAAACCTGAGAGAAGGAAAAAGAGTGGAAAGGGGTTTGGTAATGGGTTTGTGGTTATAGTAGACATAAGTAGCTAACCTATAATGCCCGCACTTAGGAGGATGAGGAGAATTGCTGTGCGTTTGAGTCCAGCCTGGGCTATGTAGTGAATTTGAGGCCATCCTAGATTACAAAATGAGACCCTGACTCAAAAGGTATCAACAACAAAGGTTAGTCACAGGCTCAACCATTAAGAGTACTTGTTGTTCTTACGGAGGATCTGGCTTTGGTTCACAGCATCCACATGGCAGCTCACAACCATCAATAATTCCAGTTCCAGGATGTCCAGTAACATCTTCTGACTTCCACAGGCACGAGGTGCATGCCTGGTACACAGACATACGTGTAGGCAAAACACTCATACATGCAAATTAATAAGTCTAAAATAAAAGTTATTCTTAAGGGAGCCTGGTGTGGTGGCATATTCCTGTAATCAAGCATAAATTCCGGGTCAGTCTGGGCTGTCATAATGAGATCTAGTCTTTAAAAACACAAAACTGGGATAGGTAGGGAACCTCATGGAAACAAACAAACAACACAAAAACAAAACAAAAAACTGGGATAGGTAGGGAACCTCATGGAAACAAACAAACAACACAAAAACAAAACAAAAAACTGGGATAGGTAGGGAACCTCATGGAAATTCTACGAATCATAATGATTTCTCCAGAATTTAAGGATCTAACAAAAATAAAGACAACTTTATGTGTAAAATCTTCCAAAATTTTTCTTTAAAACACAAAATTTTATACAGAATTGTTTCATGTTTCATTGAGTACCACAGAGCTGCTGAAATGAACCATGGGAAATTTATTCCCTCACACTTCAGGAGTCCAGACACCTGCTACCAGAGAGTATCAGTGGGGTTGGTTCCTTCTGAGGACTCTGCAGGAAATGAATTGCATGCTTCTCTCTGACCTTCAGATGACTACCTCCACCACATACAGATGTGTCACTCTGCTGTCACTAGGCATTCACACGGACATTTCATGAGGACAGTGGCCATGTTGGAATGGCCACAGCTCCAGTCCAGTGTGATCTCATTTTGGGAGGAGGTGTTTTTGAGATAGGATTTTATTATGTTGCCCAGGGTACCCTTGAACTTCTGGGCTCAAGGTCTCCTCTCTTCTCAGCCACCTAAGACAGTGGAGCTATGTCCCAGGTCACTTGGCAGTTTTATTCTTTTGACTGTGCAGTGCTGGGACTTAAATCCAGAGCATGTGTGCTAGGCAAGCGCTACTCATACCTCAGCCTCCATGTCATTTCAAGTAATGGCATTGACAGTGACCTTGTTTCCAAATAAGGCTGCCTACTGAGGTACCAGGAGTTAACATTCAATATATCTGTTTTGAAGTATGTAATTAAACCTCAGGAAATAATAAGTTCTGGAGTGAAAAGGTAGTCATTTCTTCCTGGATTGGAAGCTTTAAAAAAAAAAATTTAGCCGGGCAGTGGTGGCACAC
This sequence comes from Grammomys surdaster, assembly GCF_004785775.1. NCBI lineage: Eukaryota > Metazoa > Chordata > Mammalia > Rodentia > Muridae > Grammomys > Grammomys surdaster. The sequence goes on along the minus strand of NW_021621078.1, from coordinate 2,766,899 downwards.
GCCTTTAATTCCAGCACTTGGGTGGATTTCTGAGTTCGAGGCCAGCCTGGTCTACAGAGTGAGTTCCAGGACAGCCAGGGCTACACAGAGAAACCCTGTCTCAAAAAACAAACAAACAAACAAACAAACAACAACAACAAAAAAAGATTTATTTTTAAAAACTCTTTTAAGAGCACTGACTGGTCTCTGAGTTCAATTCCCAGGAACCACATGGTGGCTCACAACCATCTATAATGGGATCCAATGCCCTCTTCTGGTGTGTCTGAAGACAGCTGCAGTGTATTCATATAAATAAAAATAAATAAATAAATCTTTAAAAATGTGTTTAAAATTATGAATGTATGTGTGTGTTGGATAGGGTGAGGGATGACCAAAAGTACAGGTGTCTTAGGAGGCCAGACGACCCCTTGAAGTTAGAGTTACAGCTGGCCGTGAGTCACCTGATGTGGGTAGTGGGAATAAAACTTCGCTCCTCTGCAAGAGCAGTACTGCCTTTGAACTGCTAAGCCATCTCCCTCTAGCATTTACCTTGAAGTTTTACATTTTTAAATCCATTTATGTATCTGTGATGGGGTTGTGCACATGCACACGTGCATGCACGATGGTCTGAGGACAGGCCTGCCTGCTACCATGTGAGTTCCAGGAATCAAACTCAGGTCACCTGGCTTGGTGGCAAGACCCTTTGCTCAGTGAGCCATCTCACCAGCCTATTTAAAAGTAAAATGCTACCAGGCGATGGTGGCACTTGCCTTTAATCCGAACACTTGAGAAGCAGAGGCAGGTGGATCTCTGTGAGTTTGAGGCCAACCTAGTCTACAGAGCTAATTCCAGGACAGCCAGGGCCACACACAGAAACCCTGTCTCCCCAAATTAAAAAAAAAAAAAAAAGCCATTCTTTTTTTTGTGTGTGTTTGTTTTGTTTTGTGAGACAGGGTTTCTCTGTGTAGTTCTGGCTGTCCTGGAACTCACTCTGTAGACAAGGCTGGCCTCGAACTCAGAAATCCGCCTGCCTCTGCCTCCCAAGTGCTGGTATTAAAGGCGTGCGCCACCACCGCCCAGCGAAAAAAAGCCATTCTAACATGGCCACTGTCCTCATGAGATGTCCCGGTGAATGGCTAATCACGTGACACATCTGTATTATGACCTGAAGGTCAGAGAGAAGCATGCAACCCATTTCCTGCAGAGTCCTCAGAAGGAACTAACCCCTCTGACATTCTGGTTGCAGGTATCTGGACTCCTGACGTGTGAGGGAATAAATTTCCCATAGTTCATTTCAGCAGCTCTGTAGTATTCAACGAAACAAACATTTAGGAATCCTCGTGGTGCCTTTGAGAAATGATGCCATTCAGAAAGACATAACTTAGTTCTTGCTAGCTGCCAAAGCAGGGAGTTTCCCCACTGAGCCTCAGGTTCCTCATTTGTAAATTGGAGACTGTAGTAGCTGCCTCACAGGACCTGGGAGACGGAGTCAAGAGAACACATGTACAATACACACTCTGTGGATGCTAAGTTTCCCATCAGAGTGTCATCTGTTCTTCAGAGTTAATGATTAATAGCGTTGAGAGGAAATGTCTTCAACAGAGCCTCCATTCAGAACTGCACTTTGACCAGAGCTGGAGGTAGCAAGAAAAGAGACAGCCTAATACTCGTGCTTCACTGCAAGCCAGAACCAGGGTGTTCAAAATGAAAGTGGTTATCTTCCGAAATCAGCTGATTCTCATTTCCCTGTTTCTTTTTCCAGATGAATATCCTTGGAACAAATTAATTTTGTTTGTAGAGATATTTAAAAAATATCAGTCCTCCATAGCCAGATATGGTGATGCAACCGTAATGCTCACTGAGGTAGGAGAATTGAGGTCAAGGGCATCCTGACCTAATTAATGGTAAGAGCCTGGCTAGGGCATGTGTAGCTCTGGTCTAACATTCATGAGGCTCTGGATTCAAGTCCCAACACTGCACAGTCATCAGAATGAAGATGTCAGATGACCTGGTCCCAGGTCTAAAAAGAGAAAAGCCAAACAGGGCTGGCAAGATGGCTCAGCAGATAAAGGCACTTGCTGCTAATTCTGACAGCCTGTGTTAGTCTTAGAACCCATGTGGCAGACTTGACCCAAGTTATTATTTATTCTCTGACTACCACACATGCATCACAGCACACAAGCATGTGTGTGAATACACCAATAAATAAATGTGACCTTAACAAAAAAGATTAAACAAAAAAAATTAGTAACTAAGTTATGTGAACATTTTTTTTTCAAGACAGGGTTTCTCTGTTTAGTCCTGGCTGTCCTGGAACTCACTCTGTAGACCAGGCTGGCCTCCAACTCAGAAATCTGCCTGCCTCTGCCTCCCAAGTGCTGGGATTAAAGGCGTGCGCCACCACCGCCCGGCTTGTTTTGGTTTTTTTGAGACTGGGTTTCTCTGTGTATCACTGGCTGTCCTCGAACTTGGTGTGTGGTCCAAGCTAGTCTTAAACTCAGAGATCACCTACCCCTGTTTCCTGAGTGCTGGGATGAAAGGCACATACTACCACTGCCCAGCATGAACATTTTCTAAGGCATCAAAAGTATACAACTTGAAGACAAACTGTACTGGATTTCATGAAAGCTAACAGTCTGCTCACTGAAACGCACCATTGTGAGACAGCTATGTGGGTTTTGGTAAGAGCAGTAGGTACTCATAACTATTAAGCCATCTCTCCAGTCCACAAAATAAAATGAATCTTAGAAATATGATACATATAAAAATTTAAAGAGGACTAGAGAGATGGCCCAGCGTTAAAAAAGCACTGACTGCTTTTCCAGAGATTCTGAGTTCAACTCCCAGCAACCACATGGTAGCTCACAACCATCTGTAATGGGATCTGATGCCAGCTTCTGGTATGTCTGAAGACAGTGACAGTGTACTCATATACATTAAATAAATAAATAAAATAAATAAATAAATATTTAAAGAGATGTAAAATGGTATGAAAACTATGATTTGGTTCATATCAAATTATATGTAAAAGACCAGAAGGAAATTCACAACTTATACATAACAGGGTTATTAAGTGCAGTGTGAGGCTCAGCTGCCTGGCATTGCCTTTTATGGAGGTTATGTTCATGGGCTCCACCTGCTGTACTGGTGAAAACCTGCCATGAGAAACTGGATTCAAACCCCAGCCCCAGCTCTGGACTCGCCAGGGATGCTTCACCCTGTGATGTTGGGTAAATAACTTACAGTCTCTGTGTTAGAGTTGCCTTGTTCACCAAGCAGGTCTAAAACTATCCGGGTGTTGTGACAAAGATAAGACAGACTTGTGCAAGCCGGCAGCACGTTGCAATCTACAGGCCATCAGTGGGAGCAGGTTTTCTTTCACTGTGTTTTCCAAATTCCCTATAATTATAGTTTTTTGAAAATTCTAAAACTAATAAATACAATTTTTTTACATTTCCAAAGGGGTCATGCTCTATTCCCTGGGGATCTCAAGCCTGTTCCTGGGAACATAGCAGAAGGCTTTCTTCCAGGCCTGCTGTGGCTCATCTCAGTTGGACAGCACCATCTCCAAAAGGGACTGAATGTTTGTGTCCTGAGGAGCCTTGGGAGTTTTGTTTACAGAGGACATTCTGTCCCAGGGTCCTGGCCTCCATTACCCCAGCAGCTGCTGTCTGGACTGAGCACCCCAGAGAGGCTGCCTCAACCCACCCTCAAATTCTGGTCTCAGCTCTCAGCGTGGCCTGGGGCAAGACGGCCTCTGGCTCGGAATTCTTCCCTTCTAATCTCCTTTCTTCTATCTTTCTCCTTCTCCTTCTCCTCCTCCCCTTTCTCTTCCTCTTTCTCCTCTCTTTCCTTCTTCTCCTTCTCCTTCCTTTCCCCCTCTCTTTCTTTTAAAAACATTTTAGGTTTATTTATGTCTATGAGTGTTTTGCCTATGCACATGTGTGCCTAGTGTCTGTGGAGGTGGAGGTGGGTAGAGGGTGTCTGATCCCTGGCACTGGAGTTACAAGCAGTTGTGAGTGTGTGAGAGTGCTGTGTGGGTGCTGGGAACCCAATCCAAGTCCTTTGATAGAGCAACAAGTGTTCTTAACCACTGAACTAGGTCACCAGTCCCTGCCCCTTCTTCTCCTCCTCCTCCTCCTCCTCCTCCTCCTCCTCCTCCTCCTCCTCCTCCTCCTCTTCCTTCTTCTTGTCAGTACTGGTATTTAACTTAGGGTCTCATGTGTGCTAGGCATATGCCCTTCTACTAAATTATAAAGCCAACTTTCTATTTTACTTTTTTCTCTTTGTCTTCTCTCTTTTTCCTCTTTTTTTTGGGAGAGGGAGGGAGGATGTTTTGTTTTACACGGGGTTTCTCTGTGTAGTCCTGGGTGTCCTAGAACTTGCTCTGTAGACCAAGCTGGCCTTGAACTTACAGAGATCCACCTGCCTCTGCCTTCTTCTTCTTTTTTTTTTTTAAGATTTTATTTTTCTATTTTATGTATGAGTACACTGTCCCTGTCTTCAGACACACCAGAAGAGGGCACCAGATCCTATTACAGATGGTTCTGAGCCACCATGTGGGTGCTGGGAATTTAATTCAGGACCTCTGGAAGAGTAGTCAGTGCTCTTTACCACTGAGCCATCTCTCCAGCCCCCTGGCTCTGCCTTTTAAGTGCTAGGATTAAAGGTGTTCACTACCATGCGTGGTTTTTTTTTCCTAAGATTTATTTTTGTCCTATGTCTGTCAGCACTACAGGGACAGAACAGTTGCTTAGTTGTGTCTGTCACATCAGGGCAGAGGGCAAGTGGCTATTTTTATACTCAGTGTTGAGAAGCCAGTAAGCACTAAGAATGGTTAGCTGATAGCCTGACATTTTATAGACTGTGGTGAGGTGACACTGTGGTTTGGCTTTGATGCTGACGATCAGATCCCAATGTCAGAGAATTCAAGGACTCATCTGAGGTAGTCTAGTCAGCATTTTAGCAAGATGAAGCTTTGGAGTGGGAAGGGTGTGGAAACGGAGTTTTTCTGGGGGACATTCAAAGAGGCCAGGAAAATACATGAAACGCTCAACCTTCCTTCATATTCCAGATCCAGAAGCCAGAGAAGATAAGGCTCACCTGTTGGCCATGTGGCTGGTTATAACAGGGCAGCTGTGATTTCAGGCCTTCGGACTCAGCCATGACCTCTCTAACCTCACTGGAAACCTGCCGAGTCACCCGAACAGGCTTTGGCCGGCTCCACAGTTCTTACCCCAAGAGCTCACGTCCTAAATTCTGAACCATGTTTGGGTTTGCTGGAAGTTGACTGTTCTTCCAAGACTAGTGAAGTGCAGTCTATGCTGGTGGCACTTGGGGCAGAGGGCCCTCTAAGGTTCCACTCTCCCATCCAGCCAACTGCACATGGCCTTAAAAGTAACAATTGTGTAGGAGGGAGGACTGGTTGTAGGTGCTCTGATACAAGCTTGTTAATTCTTGAAGAAGAAAAGATTTCTTTAAGGGCTGGAGAGATAGTCCTGCAGTTATAAGTGCTTTCAGTTCTGGCAGAAAACTCACATTCAAATCCCAGCACCTACACAGTGGCTTGCAACTACCTTTAACTCTTCCTCCAAGGATCTGATGCCTTTAGACTCTACAGGCATCTGTGCTCAAATACACATAACTATCCACAAATACATACACATAATTTTAAAATATTTCAAAATGATTTATTTCTACATATACATATACATAGAACTAATATAAAGTTTGAAAGATGGTTTGGTTATATATGTATATGCATATATACAGTATATACATACATATATACACATACATATACACATATACATATATATGCAAAACATGTATGGGCCACTGTGAGCTGTCTGACATGAATGCTGGGAACCCTGACTGGGTTTTGAGAAAGAGCAGCTCTAAACCACTGACTCATCTCTCCAGCCCCTCCTTTTACGTTTTATTTTGAGATAAATCTTTGCTCAGGTTAGTTTGGAACTCACTGTGTAAATCAAGCATGCCTCAAACTCTCAATCCTTCTGTGTCACCCTCCTGAGGAGCTGTGATGAAAGGATTGCTCCCATGTCCCTTTGGCTTGTCATTTCTGAGCACACGGGCAGAGTACAGTGTCTATCATGCCAAATTCAGGAATGGGTGACAAAGTTTCTGTTGGGTGATGAGCATGTTTTGAAAATCAGTAGGGAAAATAAAGGTTACAAACTTTCAGTTATAAGATGAATGCAGCAGGGTGGTGATGGGCATGGGTTTTCTGGGGTGGTGAGTGTGTGTGTGTGTGTGTGTGTGTGTGTGTGTGTGTGAGTGTGTGTGTGTGAGTGAGTGAGTGTGTGTGTGTGTGTTGGGGTGGGTTTTTATTAAGGTTATTTTTTTAACCTATGTATAGGTCTGTGTCTGTTTATGTGAACATGATTTTGAGTGCCTTCAGAGGACAGAAGAGGGCATCAGATCCCCTAGAACTGGAGTTACAGATAGTTGTGAGTTGACATGTGGGTGCTAGGAATTGAACCTGTGTCCTCTAGAAGAGCAGCTAGTATTCTAACCACTGTGCCTGCTCTCCCCTCACCCCTCTCTTTCACCCGGATGGGTTGAATCTGATAATCATTACATAGTTTACCAAACTCAGGATGAGAAGAAAGAGGGTTTCATGAAATAAACAGACTAAACAACACTGTAACAGGAAATCTGTCTGTCAGCTCCTGTTGTGCACACTATTTGGCCACAAGACCTTGGGTAACAGCTCCTCTGGGGCTCAGCTGTTTGGCTCTTCTGTGAAATGACAAGATGTCTGCTACCCACTGAGGTACATTGTGAAACTCATGCTCATGTCTGGAGCTTGGTCTGCTAAACACCCAGTCTGTATTAATTGCCTTCTGACCCCCAACAAAGAGGCAGGAGGCAGAAAACCCGTCACAAAGTGCCAGCCTACCATCATTTTTCCTTTCTTAGGATGACTGCAAGTCCACCTTCAGCCTTTGCTCTGTTTCTTTATGAGGCTCCAGGGAGTTAAGAGTCAAGATGCTATAGGTGGCTAAGAAGGGCTGGAGCTCCAAATGGACCAGCTTTGCCAGGAGGATGAGAAAAGGAGAGACGACCTTGACCTGTGCCCTCTTCCCCCATGCTTCTCCCCTCTGCGGCATACCTTACATTGTAGTCTTCCCATCCTCCTCCTTGGAGACTTATTTCTGTCTCGTTTTTAATTCAGTGCAGCGGAAATGAATCATCTCTGGGTTTATTTGGTAAATAGTTTCATGCCTTCTGACCCCAGCTAGTTCGCTTACTGGTTCTTTTATGGATGTTCCTGGGCTAGCCACCCCAAACCCAACACACAGACAAGACCCCTAAGGGCTGGCTGTTTGTGGAATGTGGTTCTTTCTCGTCTCCAGGTCTGGAGGCTTGACCTCTTCCACCATGGGAATGGAGAGAAATAAAAGCAAGCATTCCAGATGAGTTTCCATCAGAGAAACAAAGAAACCTCTGGGTTTTCAGAGGTTTGTGTGCTGTCTCAGCACCCCTCAAAATCTTCTCCCAAAACCATGTGTGTCACAAATGAATAATTAGACTCCTCCAGTGAGTCACTGGATATCAAAGAGAAGAGATGTAGCGAAACAGGTTCAAGACCACCCAAGCCCTGCCCCCTCAGAGTGATGGAATTTCACAGGCTCCAGCTCTGTCTGGGTTGGTCTACTTCCTGGTGAATCCAGTCATGGAACTGTTTCTCAGAGCTATCCAGGATTCTCAGTGATTCAGGAATAAAATATTGACACTGAACTGTAGTGAGGCTGCAGGGATTGGAATTAACACAGTTATCTATGTGATGGCAATATGACATGGACCACAGATACACTCAGGGCTCCCGAGGATGGCACTCCTTTTTTTTTGGTTTTTCGAGACAGGGTTTCTCTGTGTAACCCTGGCTGTCCTGGAACTCACTCTGTAGACCAGGCTGGCCTTGAACTCAGAAATCCGCCTGTCTCTGCCTTCCAAGTGCTGGGATTAAAGGCATGTGCCACCACTGCCCGGCGATAGATGGCACTCTTAAGGAATAGTAACAGGACCAGGGGACTGGGAATCATGGAGGGTGTTCTGAGAAGGGGACATTTGCACAGATGTAAGACCTGCAGAACACTTTAACACAAATTAGACCATGCCCAGAGTTTCCAAGGAGCCCTGAAGGGCAGACACATTCCTGTTGTGTGCATGGAGAGATGACAGACATGAACAAATGTCTGTCCACCCTATATAACACACCATCGATAGACCAAATAACTGTACCTAAGTCTAGCTTGCAGGACCAGTGAGTTTCTTAAGGTTACTTACAAGAGAATGGATGTGTAAAAAGAAGCGGCACCGCCAAAAGCCCACCCAGTATGAATGCCTAGTCATGAATGCTGTTTAGCTGGATCTCCCAGCTCACCTTGCAGGCAGCCCAGGCAGCGAAGGGTCTTCTCTCCTCAGCCTTATCAGTCCTGTACTTTTCTGAACTCCCTGAGTATTACGACCTGTTCCTCAAGCGTAGAATGTTTCCATGATGAGGAAATAGCCACACTTGGCCTTAAATGCCTCTTTTTTCAGATATGGACAATGAGGTGCAGAGCAACTGAATAAACCATGCCCTCTAGTAAGCAAGTAGCCATACTGCATTAGATCTGGTGTACTTCTGTCCCTCCCCTCAGGTGATGGAGCTGGGCTGCGCAGTCTTGGGGCGGGGCATATCACCCAGGGGCGTGGTCTAAAACCTGGAGGCGGGGCTTTCTTCCCGTGGGCGGGGCCGGCGGCCGAACTGGCCTGAAGGTTTAGGGATCGGAATCCTTCTCCGGCGGCCAGGGAAACGCCTGGATCATGGGCGTCGAGGAGCGGGAAGCACAGAGGCGGCGGGGCTGAGCCCCGCTGAGACCTCTGGGCCGGCCATGGGCGACCGCGAGCGCAACAAGAAGCGGCTGCTGGAGCTGCTGCAGGCTGCGGGCACCGGCAACGGGCACTGCGCCGACTGCGGGGCAGCGGGTAAGGGCGCGGTGTGCGGGGCAGGTGCAGCCAGCCCCGGCCCATGGCCCACCGGCTCCTTCCCTAGGAGCCCGTCCACGCGCGACTCAGACTCGCTTCTCGCTTGGGACCCCAGTCCTTCTCGCTGGAGAGTTTCGGGAGACCCCGACGGTCCTCCGTCTCTCTGCTCCCGAAGCCCGGGACCTCGGTCCTCGCTCCGCATCAGATGCAGTCCATGCCCTGGGTCCCTCTCGCTCTCCCACCGGGCACCTAACCACCCAGGACCCGGCTCTGGACACCATCTCCGATGCCGGCCCCTTTCCGCGCCCTCGGACCCCGAGGTCCTCACCTCGGTGCCTCCTGGGCCTCCGCGACCCTCACTGCCGCGCAATAACCCAGGATCCTGATGTGGCTGGCTCCGGGCCCCGAGCCTACGATCAGGTCCCCCACTTGCCCGCTCTCCTCGGTTCCTTCTTCCGAGGTCTCCTAGGTGTCGAAGAGCCAAAGGGTGGGCTAAGCAGATTTATGCTGTCACCTCAGTTGTCCAAGGTTGGGAACCAAGAGAGAAAGGATTGCCGGCGTGGGCAGAGCTTGCCTCCGACGCAGAATCCTAACTGTCCGGCCCAGCCTGTCCCTGCACCCTAGTCCAATCCTTGTCCAGCTCAGCGGAGATCCTGCTCTTCCACCCTGCAGATCCTGATTGGGCCTCTTACAAGCTGGGGATTTTCATCTGTCTCCACTGCTCTGGCGTCCACCGCAACTTCCCAGACATCAGCAAAGTTAAATCCGTGAGACTGGACTTCTGGGACGACAGTATGGTGGAGGTAGACTGGCACGCATGTGCAGATTCTTGGAATTGGGCGTGAGGGAGAAGAGGCGGGACGCAGGTGTTCCTTCTCTGTGGAAGAGGAGGAAAATGAAGCTCAGAGAGGTGCAATGATTAATGAGAGGAAACAGACCTGTAGATAGTGGCTTAGACAAAAACCCTGAGTTCGTGTGTGTGTGTGTGTGTGTGTGTGTGTGTGTGTATTATGCCATGTATGGCCAGGAGCTCACAGAGCTCAGAGGAAGGCATCAGATTCCCTGGAATTGGAGTAACCAATAGTTGTGAGTGGCCATGGTGGTGCTGAGAATCGAACCCAGGTCCTCTGCGAGAGCAGTAACTGCACTTCACTATTGAGCCATTGCTCGAACCCTTGGGCTAGGGCCTTAGTCTTGCCTGTGGAGTCTGTCTCCACACCCATGTAATGGACATGCATCTCCCTATCACTGGCTGCTGTAAGAAGAAAACAGGTTCAGCCCAGACACAAAGTGAATTAAGTTACTGTCACCGTCCGTAGGAGCCAGGAGGAAGAAGATTCAAAGCCTAAGGTCCTTCACCCCTTCCTAGCCCACTCTGCTTTCCTGCCCAGTTAGTATGTTGGAATCCTCAGCTGCGGAGGTGAAGCCATTTTGGCCAGAAAACTTTAAGAGAGCAGGCAGGTCAACAACACACTGGTTAACAGAGAGGTTCAAGGGCCGCAGGGGAAGCGGGTAACATCACTGAGCACTTCCCTTTTATGGCAGGATCTGGGCTGGGCTTTTTACCATTTGATTCACACAGACATAACTGGAAACCAATTCTATTCTTTGTGGGAAGAGCACACTGAAAAGACAAAGTGGCTATCCATTCAAGGCTTACATTCTAAGCAAGGCAAAGACAGAAACTCCACCAGGTAGCCCATACACTCACAGGTTTTTGCCTTCTAAGCCCCTGCAATGTCTTCACTGGGATTGACTGGTGAGATCACCAGAGGTCCAAAAGCAATACATGTCTATGATACAGCTCCAGGAGGACAGTGTTCACTGTCCAGAGACACGAATTTCAAACCCGATGTTCCTGCCTTTAGCCCAGCTATGTCACACCCACTGGCACATCAGCGTATCACTGGACACAATGCCCACTCTAGTCTCTGGTGACATGTGGTATTCTATGGGGCTGGCAGCCATTTTCATTCTCTAGCTACCTCAGTCTCCTGTAGGCTCTAAGGGCTGTGAGGAGAGGCTTGGCTGTCTTGGAATGAGTGAGAGAAAAAAAACATGAGGTTTGTGGTCTGGCAGAGCTGGCTTCAGATCCTTTTTTTTGTTTTTGTTTTTTTGTTTTGTTTTTGAGACAAGGTTTCTCAGTGTAGCCCTGGCTGTCCTGGAACTCACTCTGTAGACCAGGCTGGCCTCAAACTCAGAAATCCACCTGCCTCTGCCTCCCAAGTGCTGGGATTAAAGGCGTGCGCCACCACTGCCCTGCCAGAACCTCATTTTGTGTTAACCAGTGCTGTTGCCTTAACAAGCCACCTAGCCTCTCTGAGCACCGATGTCCTCTTTAAAAACAAAATAGTAATGTTAAAATGATTGAGAGAACCCAATGTGCTATTATGTGAGAACTGTAAGGGGCTGTTCTTCTATAAGGCATAGTTATCAATACCCCACGTTATACCAAACTAGGGCTTTCCATGCCTGCTGAGACGCCTACTTAGAAGCAGTTTCTCCTGGCCCAGCCTCAGAGCCAGTGAAAACCACAGGCATTTATTTATTTATTTATTTATCTATCTATCTATTTATAGACGGGGTTTCTCTACATAGCCCTGGCAGTCCTAGAACTTGTACTGTGTAGAACAGGCTGGCCTTGAACTCAAAGAGATCCACCAGGCTCTGCTAGGATTAAAGGCCTATATGTGGGCACCACACCCAACAGTCACAGTCTTCTGGGTAAGCCACAGTTTCATTTCAGGTTTATTTTCAGGTTCTACAATTACGCCAATTTGCTCTTGTCTTGCAGTTCATGACTCACAATGGGAACCTCAGTGTGAAAGCCAAGTTTGAAGCTAGAGTCCCAGCTTTCTACTATGTCCCTCAGGCCAACGACTGCCTGTGAGTGAGTGATCCTTGGGAGGGCGTTGGGGAGGGGTCTTCCCAGTCCTGCTCTGTCCCTGGTACCTTTGTCTGAGGTGAGTTCTCCTGTGATCTGGATGGAAGGTTGTTTCAAGGATGGATTTGGTATTACCATGGAGGCTGCATAGGAATCCTGCCTAAAACTAGGTGTGGTGGCAAAAGCCTGCATTCCTGATGCTGGGGAGGTGAGTAAGAGGGCCAGCCTCAGCTACACATTGAGGTGGAAGTCAGGATGGGCTACCTGAGACTCCACCTCAAACAAAACAAAAGCCATTCATATCTAGGGAGCTTTCCAAGTGTGCCAAGCTCTGTGTTAAATGCTGTGTGTGTCATTGTCAAAATTCTCAGCGACCCTGAAAGGATGACTCTCACCCTATGATTTGGAGACAGAACCTGATGGGTGTGAAGGGGCATTAGGAAAACCCAGGATAGCAGGAGGGTTGTAAAAGTGGGGGATGGGGAGGACCATAGAACCTAGTGACCTCAAACTTCTGCAAGGCTGAGTCTTTGAGCCTGGACAACCTTCTCAGGGCCTCCGCTTCACTCAGGGCTCACAAGACAGTGTCTTATGTACACAGGAAAAGGGATCCTCGGGTAGACACAGTTCCATGCAGGTTGGCTACAAAGTTGCATTTGAACCACAGCATGGTGCTCTCAGGCCTTGCACAAATACGTAACTATGATTAGTGGTTCTGTGGTCTTGTAGTTAGGTGACCCAAGGCCTACTGATGCCATGAGGAGTGGCAGGGAAGCACATCTTTATAAGCAGAGGGTTTCAGGTTTCCCCTCCCCACAACTCTACTGCTACCCAGCTGTAAGAAGGTGGTCAAGACACTAAGGCCCTTGGATGTCCTTCTGCATGTAGCCCAACCCCCCTTCAAAAGTGTAAACAGGAAATGCCTTACAACATGATGTAGGTGAAATGACATCATTTGTTTAAGCATCTCCCATGTCACCTAGCACACATTTCTCAGTGTCAACTTTACAGCAATACCAGGTCCCTCATGCCTCTGAGAGTTATGTTGAACACCACTTGAAAGAACCTATCCCATCTTGCCCCACTGTCACCACTCAGCCTTTGCTCCCAGGTCCTGGGCAGCATCTCTTACATGGGCTTTCTACACTGACCCCTCCAGCATTGTTTATCGTGACTCCCACAAATGTCTTTGCATTTTAATCCCTGTTGACAAAGGGCTGGTGGCCTCTTCTCTCCTGTTTTAAAATTACTACATTCCCCGCCTCAGTGACCAGAACAAGTGTCCTCAGTTTCTAGTCTGTCTCCTATTGCTGGTCCTATGGCCCAGGATTCTCATCTCTGTGTTGGGCCTAGTGCTGTCTTTACTGTCCTGTAGAAAAGGCTGTACCTTAGGAAGTACTGGGGATCAAAATCAGGGACTGTGCATATCAGGCCAGTGCTCTTCCTCTGAGCTTCACCTCAAACAATGAAAGAACTCTTGACTGTAAGTCACAGAATTCCAGCTTTGGCTGGGCAGTGGTGCTGCATGCCTTTAATCCCAGCACTTGGGAGGCAGAGGCAGGCGGATTTCTGAGTTCAAGGCCAGCCTGGTCTACAGAGTGAGTTCCAGGACAGCCAGGGCTACACAGAGAAACTCTATCATGAAAAACCAAACTAAAACCAAACCAAACAAACAAAAAAGAATTCCAGCCTTGCTAGCTCAGGTACCAAAAGATTTTGTGGGCTCTGAAGATCAGACACCCGGAAGGACAGATGTGAAGCCACCCTCAATAAGGACAACCCGATACTAGGTGTGATAGTGCACACCTGTAATCCTGGCATTAAGGAGGCCAGGGAGGCTTAAGCCAGAGGAGTTTGGGTTTGAGACAAGCCTGGACTGTGGGATGGCGAGACTCTGTTTCAAAACAATATCAGCAAAGGCCTGCAAGATGGCCTGGCAGGCAAAGGCACCTGCCATTAAGCCTGAGAGTCTGAGTTCTAGTCCTGAGATCTGCACGAAGGAAGGAGAGAAATTATTCCATCAGTTGTTCTCTGATATCCATACATGCACTGTGGAGTGAACAGATACACACATACTATGCACACAAAATAATAAATTACTGTTTTTATAAAAGAGAAAACAAGAGGGAGGAAGAAGAGGATCACAATACCAGAAGCTCAAACATGACCAAGGAAAAAAAGGAGGATGGAAAGGGCACACCAGGGGCTCAAGCATGACATGGTCGTATTCTCTCATGCCTCTTGTCCATCCATCTTTCTCTCAGGCTCACTTCTACCTGCAGCTGGCAGCAAATCCACTTGCAGGTGCATGCTGAACTTCCCAGGATGGCCCAGAGAGGGCTTCCAGTCAGTCTCTAACTTTTGGTTCCTTTGGCCCATACAGCCCAGAACAACCCAGAGCTGCAGGTGATCTGTTTGGGCCAGATGTACAGCTTTAGGTCATTCCTGTGCCTAGGCCATTCGGTCAGCTAACCTTTGGAACAAGTACTGGGAAAAGATAAGAAGGAACAAACAGTGGAGATAGGTTTGTTCTCAGCTGCGAAGTTTCACAGCAGCCAAGAGTAACATTTGGCCAAGGTTAGCAGTAAGAACCTACCATGAGCCTGGTGTTGGGAAGCACACCTTCTTCTAACTGTCTGCGAGGCAGAAGCAAGTGGTTCTCTTTGAGTTCATGGCCAGCCTACATAGTAAGTCACTGTCAACCAACCAACTATCCCTACTTTGTGTTGAATGTAGTGCTGGGTTCTTTACATAGAATTGCCCACCTCAACAGCACTAGGGAGGCAGGTTTATTACTGCCTCATTTCCTAGGTTTAGAAATGGTCAGTAATTTGGTTTGGCAATGTAACACAGTTGCTAGAGTGCTTGCTTATCTTTTTTTTTTTTTGGTTTTTCGAGACAGGGTTTCTCTATGTAGCCCTGGCTGTCCTGGAACTCACTCGGTAGACCAGGCTGGCCTCGAACTCAGAAATCCGCCTGCCTCTGGCTCCCAAGTGCTGGGATTAAAGGCATGCGCCACCACTGCCCAGCTGTGCTTGCTTATCTTAAAGTCCTGGATTTGATCCCCAGTGCTACATAAAACTGGATATGGTGGCATACATCTGTAATCCCATCACTTGGTCGTGTTGGTGGTGGGCTGTAGAAGCAGAAAGATCATGAGTTCAAAGTCAATCTCAGCTACTTTGGACACCTAGGGGTCAGCCTGCAATGCACTAGACCTCATTTCAAAAGACATGAAACAGAAAGTTGAGTCAGTCTGCTCTGTGCAGCATGGTGGCCCCGAGTTCATCAGCGGGTCTAGGACATTTACTACTCAAGTCAGGTTAAGTGTCCAGGAAGCTGATATCTTCATCATTGACTTAGAGGGTTGAGGGACAGTCTAGTGCTTCTCATCCCACTAGAAGACACATTTCCCCAGTGTGTCATCTGGGGAAGTCATAGGTACTGCTGCACATTCCATAAGGCACAGGACACCACACCTCCACTACAGAGAATCATCCAGCACCAATGTTAACTATCCTAAGGAGGAAAACCTCTGGGTATCTTGAGGTAGCAGTTTCTGGATTGTCCTCACCCTCTGCTATAGGATCTGG
Source organism: Grammomys surdaster (assembly GCF_004785775.1). Classification (NCBI taxonomy): domain Eukaryota; kingdom Metazoa; phylum Chordata; class Mammalia; order Rodentia; family Muridae; genus Grammomys; species Grammomys surdaster. The sequence goes on along the minus strand of NW_021621078.1, from coordinate 2,751,446 downwards.
GAAGTCACTGTGGGAAGACACTGAAGACATGACTGATCAAAAGTTCTCTTTTTAGGGTCTTAAAGGAACAATGGATTCGAGCTAAGTATGAAAGACAGGAGTTTATGGCTGATGAGAAGGCTGTCTCACTCCCAGGTAAAGTTACCATTTTGTATGCATGTATGTATATGCACCACATGTATGTAATGCACTGAGAGACCAGGATGGGTTATTAGATCCCCTGGGACTGGAGTTGTGACCGTTGTGAGCCATGTGGGTATGTCGGGGATTTGAACCTGGGTCCTCTGAGAGAGCAGGCAATGTTGTCAGCTACTGAGCCATCTGCAACCTAGCCTTAATGTTTTGAGGTCTATGATCTACTGAGCTTTAGATAATGAAAGGGAGAGGTGGGCTTCGTAAGAACATGGGCTGGATTTCAGCTTCTCTTTCCATACTCATGCAGGGTACCTCACTGGCATTCCTAGATCCAGGGCGGTTCTTCACCCCACTGACTCAAATTCTCAAGCTGGCATTGCCCAGAGGACAAAGGTCTTGAAGGACATCAGTTTCCAGGATTTCCAGGAGTACAAACTATTCCCAACTAATAGATGTCTTAAGGATCATTCTTTTTTTTTTTTTTTTGGTTTTCCAGACAGGGTTTCTCTGTATAGCCCGGGCTGTCCTGGAACTCACTCTGTAGACCAGGCTAGCCTCGAACTCTGCCTCTGCCTCCCAAGTGCTGGGATTAAAGGCGTGGGCCACTACCGCCCGGCTCTTGAGGATCATTCTTATACTCATAAACTTGACTGATGCCAATGTCAAAGTTGGCTAGGAGTACATAATTTTATATATACACATATGCACATATACATACATACATACATACATACATACTACATACATAGTCTCACTATATATACTTACTTAAAATTCTCAATGTATCCCAGGCTGGCCCTAAACTCATAAAGACCCATCTGTCTCTGCCTCCTGAATGCTGGGATCAAAGAGGTGTTGACCACCACACATTCTCTTCATTCATTTGAGGCAAAGTCTTATCTGTCCCAAGGTGGCCTTGAACTCTCTGTGTAGCCAAGGATGACCTTGAATTCCTGATACTCCTACTTCTACCTCCAGAATGTTAGGATTATACCCTCCGCTCCTGGCCTCATGCAGTGCTGGGGGTTAAATCCAAAGCTTCTTGTATGCCATGAGAGACTCTGCCAGCTGAGCCACATCCCAGCTCAGGACCTCGTTCACAATTAGTCCTATTTCTTAATACTTGGTTGTCTCTCTCTCTCTCTCTTTTTTTTTTTTTTTATAGCCCTGGCTGTCCTGGAACTCACTCTGTAGACCAGGCTAGCCTTGAACTCAGAAATCCGCCTGCCTCTGCCTCCCAAGTGCTGGGATTAAAGGCGTGCGCCACCACTGCCCGGTTAATACTTGGTTGTCTTAAGAGCATTTTCTTTTCTTTCTTTTTTTCTTTCTCTTCTCCACTCCCCTTTCCCTCTCTTCTCTGCCTTTCCTTTTTTTTTTTTTATTAAATTAAAACATCTTTATTGTTATGTGTATGATTGTTGGGTCAGAATGTATGTATGTATACCACATGACCCTCAGAGGTCAGAAGAGAGTTTCTGACCCTCTGGAACTGGAGTTATGTATGGATGGTTGTGAGCTACCATGTGTGTGTTGAGAACCGAACCTGGACCCTTTGCAAAAACATCAAGTGCTCTTAACTGAACCGTTTCCACAACACGGAAATGGTTTCTTTGTTGTTTTGGGACTGGCTCTGAACTCATAACAGCTCCCTTTCCTCAGCCTAAATCCTGGGATTGCAGGCCTCACCACACTTGCCTTCTTCTCAGAAAGCAGTGGGATCTCATGGAGAAGTGAGGAAGAAGGGATTGCACAGTGGGTGGAGACTGAAATCATATAAAGTTGGCCCCAGATAGGACCCTGCGTCCTGCACCTGAGAGTGCTAGGTCAGACTGGCTACATTCCAGTGCTGGGTGGAGGCCCTTCTACCCTCGGTCCCTTGAGCCTCAGGTTAGCCTACTTATATTGACTTCATGGCTCATTTCTTGCCCTTGGTGGTTAAGGTAACCGAGAAGGGTTCCTGTGGAAGCGAGGACGGGACAATGCACAGTTCCTGAGAAGAAGGTTTGTCCTTCTGTCGAGGGAAGGCCTCCTGAAGTACTACACCAAGGAGGAGGTAAGAGGAGGCCAGGCTGCCTGTTTTCTCAGGATCACTCCATTCAGCCCTGGCAAGGATAATGTTCTCCTAGTTGTCCTTGGCTACGGTCAATCCAGCCCACGAGCAGCCACACGTTGGTCACTCAAAAATCAGCCTAGTTTGGTCCACTTCATTGCTGTTGTTCTCTAGTTTGTTTTTTTTTTTTTTTTTTTTTTGAGACAGAGTCTCACTTTGTAGCCCTTACTAGCCTGAAACTTGCTACTTAAATCTGGATAGCCTTGAACTCAGAGAGAGCCCTCTGAGTGCTCAGATTATAGGAGTGTGCCATCATGCCTGGTTTAAAAACAATTTTATTGAGATATATTTCCATATTTGGTTTACTCATTTAAATGAGGCTGGGCAAATGGCTTGTGACGCTAATCCCAGCACTTGGGAGGCACAGGCAGGCTGATCTCTGTGAGTTTGAAGCCAGCCTGGTCTACAGAGTGAGTTCCAGGACAGCCAGTACTGTATGATGAGACCTTGTTTTAATAATGAATGAATGAATAAATAAATAAATAAATAAATAAATACATAAACTCCCTCTTCCTTGTCCAGTGCCCAGGATCACCTGGGGAACCCCGTGATCAGTCAGTCAGAAGTCTGCCTCTTCTATGTTCTTCTTCTTATGATGCTAGGGACTGAGCCCAGGGCCTGTGCAGGCTGGATATCATTCTATCATTGAGTTCATTCCTAGCACAGCTAGCCTAAGCCTCGTTAAGGCACAGAGACTGTTCTCTTAAATGCAAAACTGATTGTTGCCAGGTGTGGTGCCACCTGCCTTTAATCCCTGTGCCCCCAAAACAGAAGCTGGTGGGTCTCTATGAACTCCAGGCCAGTCTGAGCTGGCTGCATAGTGAGTTCCAGGCCATCCTGGGCTATAGAGCAAGACCCTGTCTAAACTAGAGCTGGAGAAATGGCTCAGCAGTTAAATGTTGCTCTTGCAGAGGACTCTGGTGTGGTTCTCAGCACCCACACCATGGCTCACAACCAGCCCTAACTCAAGTTTCAAGGAATTCAACACCCTCCTGAACTCACATGCATCAGGCATGTACACAACACATGTACCTACACGGAGGCAAAGTCCTTCTACACATAAAGTAAGATAAACCTAAAAATAAATCAAAACCAAACCAAACAATAAAAGAACAGAATTGCCAAGCCTTCAAAAGGCCAGGCCAGGAACTGTATTCTACAGGGTCAAGACAAATCATGCATCCAGCTTTACTTAAAGGAAAGGATTCAGTTCTACATCCTTCTGGGTAGAGCATCTGGGGACTACTGGGAGAGAAGGAAGTGGTGAGGATATCTTTGGGGGCCAGCTACCACATCAAGCCCTGGGGCGGTGCAGTATTAGAGAACAGGAAAAAAAAAAAGGAAAGTGTAACAAAGTTAGGTGTGAAGTAGCAGCCGACCAGAGGGGCAGGCTCTGAGCTCTGCAACTCAGCCTTGAGACATGTGGTCTGTGTGTTTCCATGATGTTCTCCTAGATGAGTAGACAGTTCTAGAAGGGCAAGCTGGTATGTCCCAGACTGAGGGAAAAGTGTAGTGGAGAAAAGTGGGGACCTGCCACTTTAAACACTGACAACTTGCTTTCCCGATGGTTCTGTTTTTTCAAGGCAGGAAGAGAAAAGCTCTCCTGCGGTCAGACAGGGCCCAAACCCCACTGGTGGTTGTGACTTGGTCTCCATAACAGGGTCTCCTCCTTGGCTGGATAAAGGTTGTTTGTTTTTCAGTCTCAGGCCAGTCCAGTATGTTGTGTTAAGGGTAGTGGGGGTAGCAGTGGCCTTTAGTCACTTTTGCTTGATTTTGTTTCCAGATGGGATCCTGCTGTGTAGCCCCTGTTGGCCTTTAACCCATAATGGTCCTGACTGTTGAGATTACAGGAATGCACTCCATATGGACCTCCTACTCTTTTCTTTCTTCCTTTCTTTTTTTTTTTTTTTTTGGTTTTTCGAGACAGGGTTTCTCTGTGTAGTCCTGGCCGTCCTGGAACTCGCTCTGTAGACCAGGCTGGCCTTGAACTCAGAAATCCGCCTGCCTCTGCTGGGATTGCTGGGATTAAAGGCATGCGCCACCACTGCCCAGCTCTTCCTCTCTCTCTCTCTCTCTCTCTCTCTCTCTCTCTCTCTCTTTCTCTCTCTCTCTCTTAGTATTTTTCCTAAAATGGAATTTTAAATTATGAAAGTAACTCATTTTTATGTAAAAATTTTGGATTGTGCAAAGAATTAAGCTAAATGGAGTCACAATTTCTCTGGAGGTTGAGGCAGGAAGGGTTTCAGCCCAAGAGTTAAAGACTAACCTGGGCAGTCACAAATGATGGTACATGCCTTTAACCCCAGCACTTGGGAGGCAAAGGCAGGCGGACCTCTGTGAGTTTGAGACCAGCTTGGCCTACAGATCAAATTCCAGGACAGCAAGGGGTTCACAGAGAAGCCCTGTCTGGAAAAAAAAAAAAAAGGAAAACCAAAACCAAACAAAAAGAAGAAGGAGGAAGAGGAGGAAGAGGAAGAAGGAGAAGAAGGAGAAGGAGGAGGAGGAAGAAACTTTATTTTAGCCCAATTCTAAAAAGAAAAGAAAAGGAAACCCACAGAACTAAATTTCTACCTACAGTTAACTAAGGAAATGACACTATAACTGAGAATTAACTGCTGCTCAACAGTGAGAAGAGATGAAGTAGGGTTTAGAGAGATGCTCAACAGCTGAGAGCATCTGCTGCTCACCCAGATGACCCAAGTTTGGTTTCCAGCACCCACATTAGGCACTCACAACCTCCTGTAACTCCAGGGGATCTCATGCCCGCTCTGTCTTCTGAGAGCATCACACACACACGGTGCACATAGATATACTCAGGGACACAGACATACACATAAATATAACAATCTTCCAAAATGGATAACTGAACAATATAGGTAAAGTTTAAAAACATTTTTCTAGCAAAAAAAAAAATTATTATACAAGAATAATAGATGAAAGACTTAGGTATAGCTTAGTGGCAGATTATAAATAAACAAATAGGGCTGGAGAGATGGCTCAGAGCCCTGGCTGTTTTTCCAGAGGTCCCGAGTTCAATTCCCAGCAACCACATGGTGGCTCACAACCATCTATAATGGGATCCGATGCCTTCCTTTGGTGTGTCCGAGGAGATATACACACATACATAAAATAAATAAATCTTAAAATAAACAAACAAACAAACAAACAACAGAAGGGAACTGGAAGTGCCTCTTAGTGGTAAAGCACTTGTTTGTAAGCTCAAGGTCCAGGGCTTAGAATTTAAATTTGTGTTTAAAAATTTGTGAGCCAGAGGAGAGTTCAGTGTGGCCCCTGCCAGCCCAGGGGCTTGAAATCATCCTGTCTCTCATGAGGATCCCTTGGCATTGGTTAGTGCTCTACCACGTGTCAGAGCCCAAGGGGTGGACACCAAGAGTGTGGAGTGTGTGCCACAGGGTGCATGCGGTGGGACACTCTGAGCCCCATGCCTGCTGTCTGGCTGTTTATTTCACAGGAGTGTTTGGTTTGTTCCAGGAAAGGTTCTGTGGCTAAAACATGTAAACAGTCCAAAGTGAAGGTTTCCTAGACCCCACTTCCAGCTCAGAGGGGCCAGTCTGATGAGGCAGGTGGGGATGGCCAGCACAGGCAATCCGTAGCTGTGCCGTTGGTTATTAGAGCAACCCAGGGTTCTGTATTAGAGGTTTTCTTGTATTGAAGGCCTCGGCAGGAAGGCACCTGTTGCCATCGGTATCTCGAGGATCCTTTCTTTCTTCTAGGGTAAAGCCCCAAAGGCTGTCATCAACATCAAGGACTTAAATGCCACCTTCCAGACAGAGAAGATTGGACATCCCCACGGGCTGCAGATAACCTACAGGAAAGAGGGCCACACTAGGAACCTGTTTGTATATCACGACAGTGGAAAGGTGAGATGACTCAGGTCACTTTTGCAGCCTCCAGCATGGTGTCCAGTCCTTGGGCTCAGCTTACCATCTCTGCCGCACGTTTCATCATGCACTCAGGGCCTCTGGAGACCTGCTGCTATTGCTGCTGCCACTGTGCCACTGCCATGACCACGACGGTGCTGCTTCGCCTGCTGCTAAGCCTTTAGCTATTTCCTCGGTGTACTCTGAGTCAGAAATCTGAGGAAGGCAGAGTAGAATATAGATGAACCAAACAAGTACTGGGGACGTATCTGGGCAATGCACACTCATCAGTGAGAGAAAAGTTAGCAGAGGGGACCCTAGCAGAATACAGCAAATCCACAGCTATGGTGGCACACGCCAGGCCCCAGAATTAGGGAGGTAGAGAAGCATGTGGATCTCTGTCAGTTTGAGGCCAGCCTGGTCTATAGATTGAGTTCTAGGACAGCCCCGATTACATAGTGAGACAACAACAACAACAACAAAGAAGAAGAAACGGCAGGATTGGGTAGGGCAGAGACTGTGATCTGGGAGGAAGGGTGGATGGACTGAGTCAGGGTCTTTCCTTCCAGATGTCACACTGGACCAAGAGCACTGGTATTACCTAAGACCTTGCGAGGCCGAAGGAGTGGCTCAGTACTGCCCTTGCTGCCCTTGCAGAGACCTGGGTTCAGTTCCCAGCACCGACACAGTGGTTCACAATAGTTTATAACTTCAGTTCCAGGGCACCCAATGCCCTCTTCTGGCTTCAGTGTGTGCAGGACTCTTATGTGGTGCATAGACATACATGCAGGCAAAACAATCAACACACGCTAAATAGAAACAAATATCTTTTAAGAACATATGTTATTTTATGTGTAGGGGTGTTTTGCCTGCATTGTGTGTCTGTGTATTACATTTGTGCCTGGTGCTCACAAAGGCCAGGATAGGGTATCATACTCCCCTGGAATCGGAGTTACAAATAAATGTGGGTGCTAGGAGTTAAAGCTGGGTCCTCTGGAAGAACAGCCAGTGCTCTTTACTGCTGAGCCGTCTATCTGTCCAGTCCCAAAATAAATAAACAGAAGGACCAGCCTGAGGCCACCCAAGACCTGCTCAATTAGAAACTTTAACAGTCTTGAGTGATTAAGACAGACAAGAATGTTTGAGAAACGTTATGATTTTATAACACTTGACAGGCTGAAGCAGGAGGATCATGGGTTTGCGGCCGACTTAGGATATATGGCAAGACTGGGAGATCAGCCGGTCTGAGCAGAGGAGTCAAGCAAAGGATATATGTGAGAGAGAACTGGTTCAGGTCCTCAGCGTAGTCGGTGATGGGACAGGGCAGAGATGCTAAGTACACACGAGGGAAGCATTGGATGACACTTTGGGGTCATTTAACTTTGCCAGACATACTCTTGGTGACTGTTATCCTTCATGTCTGAATGCTTGACAACCCTGAAAATATTTTCTCCCCACATTCAGGGGACAGGGAAAGGTCAGGTCCCTTACTCGGGTCACACAGTGGACATTTCCTTAGCCCAGCACCCATTTAACAACTTTTTTGTGCCAGGGATCAAAACAGGATTTTTCTGTGCAGCCCTAGCTGTCCTGGAACTCGATTTGTACACCAGGCTAGCTTCAAACTCAGAGATCCATCTGTCTCTGCTTCTGCTTTTGCCTCTCTGCCCCTGCTGCTGCCCCTGCCTCTGCCCCTGCCTCTGCCCCTGCCCCTGCCCCTGCCCCTGCCCCTGCCGCTGCCGCTGCCCCTGCCCCTGCCGCTGCTGCTGCCCCTGCCTCTGCCTCGAGTGGTGGGATCAGTGGTGTGTGCCACTACCAGCCGGCTAGAACTTTTTTTTTAATTGATCTCGTCATTTTATTGTATGTGTGAGTATGATTCTGTCGTAGAAGAACCTGGGGCAGCAGCTATCTGGAACTAGATGAATGGATTTTCCAAGGGTCCCTCAAACTGAGGAGGTGACCCTGGACTACTCCCTAGTGCCCACCTCTTTTATTTGCTTGTTGAGTGGTTTTATTTGCTTGGGGGTTTTATTATTGTTGTTATTTTGAAGGGTTCTTACTAGATAGCCCAGGCTAGCCTGGAGCTTGTGTAGATCAGGCTGGTCTTGAACATACCTGAGTTCTGAATAAAGGTGTATATACCACCACACCTGGCTCCCACGGTGCTTTCAAGCACCGAGTGGCCTTGAAGCATCACTGTGGAAGTATTTCCCAGTGTGAGACTCACTGTGAAAGTATTTCCCAGTGTGAGATGCAATGGAAGCCTCCTGGGCTGCAGCTACTTTCGCTCAGGATGTAAGACTGGTTTTCTTTTCCTTATACTCTGAGTATAAATGAAACCCAAGCGTATGCTGGGTTCCTTTTTTTCTGAGGTGACCCCATTTTCCTAATGCCTAAGACTCAAGAACTTTTGTCTTTCATTTTCTAATTTTTGTTCCTTTTTAGGGAGGAGTTTTATTTTGCTATGTAGCTCAGCTGGTCTTGAACTTGGAGCAATCTTCCTGACTCAGCCTTTCTCCCACTGAGATTATAGGCATAGGCCAACATACCCTGCCAAGAAGGCCCTTAACAAACACCAAGACAGAAGAGCTCAGAAGTCTGACTAGGCCCGTGTGTCTGGCTGTGTCTGGCTGTGTCTGGCTTTGGGGGTAGAAAAGAACTTGTTGGTCTCTGTTGAGCCTGTACTCACATGACTTCCTCAATCACTGCAATGCCTCAGCCTGCCCTGCAACATAGCTCTCCCAGCAAGTCTTTCTGCCTCTCCATCCCAAATTCCCAGGAGAGAGCATATCTGATAAGCCCAGTCCTGTCTCTTTATTGGTCCAGCTGCTGTGGCCAAGGCAGGGTGGGGACCGTAGCAACGTGAGGTCGAAGATCAGTTCTCAGAGAAACTTGGGCAGGGGCAACTGCCTGGGGGTCTATTACAACATCTAAACTAACCTGTGCAATGAATGGACTGTCATAGGTCAAATGGTACAAAGTAAAATGAGCGTGGTGATACACACCTATAAATTCAGTTCTTGGGAGTAGAGGCAGGAGAGTAACAACAGGGTTCAAGTGTAGGTTACATGGCAAGCTCTTGTATCAAAGATAAGAAAAAAATAAAAATATGATGGGGTGCACATGTGAAGTTCCCGTACAGGGAGGAAGAAACAGGAGGATAAGGAGTTTAAGGCTAGCCAGGTGGTGGTGGCCTCAGTGACATTTGCATCGGCAGCATCAGCGGTGGTGGCACATGCCTTTAGTCCCAGCAGTTGGGTGGCAGAGGCAGGCAGATCTCTGTGAATTTGATGCCATCCTAGTCCATAGACCAAGTTTAAGGTTAGCCATGGCTTCACAGAGAAACCCTATCTTGATAAAAAACAAACAAACAAAAAAGAGTTCAAGGCTAATCTCTGATACTTAAGTGTTTGAGGAGGCTAGCCTGGACTACGTGAGACTGTACCACAAAAAAAAAAAAAAAAAAAAAAAAAAAGGTAAAAAGGGCTCTAGAGACACAGCTCAGTTGTAGAAGGCTTTCTCCTTGGAAACCGAGGAGGAGGGGGAAACTGGAGAGATGTCTCAGCAGATAAGAGCACTTGCTGTTCTTGCAGGGGATCTGGGTTCAGTTCCCTAAACTCACATGGTGGCTCACACAGCTGCTTCTAACTCCAGTTACAGGAGCTCTCCAAGGCTGTCTTCTGTCCTCTGCAGGCTCACTTGGGGCACATACATGGATGTAGGCACGCACATATACACATGAAGAACGGAAAGCGTGGGAGTGGGGCAGAAGGAAGGAGGGGGAAGGATGACTGGTTGGAGAGAGCTGAGAAAGCCTTGGGAGTGTGGCTCTCGGGCTGAGAAGATGTTGGCTCACGATGATGAAGGATGTGCTCTCAGCGTGACATCCACTTGTGGCTGGCCTGTGCATTCCAGGTCCTGAGTACCTTTGATGGAGGAATGTCTCCACATGTATCCCCCACCCCCACCCACAGAAGTGTGTCCCAGCACCCCACAGCATTGCAGCACCCACCGGAGAGGCTTAGTGTTAAGGAATACCGTCTCAGGCCCACTCCACACCAGCCTGCTGATAGGAATCCAGGGGTATCTCACAGACTTTAAGAACTGTACTAAGCTTTTTTTGTGCAGCTCACACTGGTCTTTTTCCGTGGCTGGGAGCTCTTCCTGTCTGTGACTTGTGACTAGCTCAGGGCAGTCCCCTGGGCTCTGATATCACCCTCTCCAGATGTTCCCAGATGGTCCTGTGTGAAGTGTATATTTCCTGACTCTGTGTGTGTGTATGTGTGTGCTTGTGTATGTGTGTGTGCTGTGACCCTGCTCCCTCTAGCCTTGCCAGGGGTCTCCCATATCCGCCCATCTCACCACTCTGCGTATTTTGAATTTTTCCTGGCAGGAGATAGTGGATTGGTTCAATGCTCTCCGTGCTGCCCGCCTGCAATACCTAAAATTGGCCTTTCCTGATCTCCCAGAGTCTGAGGTGAGCTAAATGTGGACTTTGCTTCTGTGTGTTCCATCCCCTCCCTTTTTCTCTTCTTGTCTCTTGACCCCTAAGACACTTAGGGGCTAGACAATGTTTATTGCAGGTTAAGCCTAGGAGGACTGGAGGATAACAACTCTCTGCAGGGTCAAGTGCCTCAGCCTCTGAATATCTTTCTGATCTTTCCCACTAAAATATGCAAATGAGCCTACCTACTATATGCACAGTGCTTTTAACCCATTTTATCCAGACTCTTCTTGTACAGTAATTACTTAGAACTGGGAGTGGGGTTTGGTGATTACTTCCATTAAGTAAATAATGGGCCCTCCCACAGCTTTGTGGCTGTGTTCTGTGGTGCCTTGGGACTATGTTGGGATCCTCATAACAGGGGTGGATCTGCCTGTGGTGGTAAAGGTGACAGTAAGCTGAGGACTTCCTTTTGATTGTCCCCAGACATCTGGGACCTACATCTACTTCCTGTTCTGTCTGGGGACAGGAATGACATGGGGCAAAGATGGTATTTTAAGCCAAGGAGTCCTAGGTCCTCACGGTTACTCTGTCATCGACATACTGTGTCACACTTACAGGTACCTTTCTGAGCATCTTCCCATATTAGGAAGATGGCGATTGGTCCAGGTCTCCTTCAGGGTCCTCTCTAAGCTATGAGGTTCTGTGATTGAGGATGTAGGTTTGTTTTGTTTTGATTTTATTTGTTTTTTGATAGTGGTGTTTGTGACACAGTCTCACTGTTTAGCCCAGGCTGTCCTAGAACTCACTATGCAGACCAGGCTGGTCTAGAACTCACCTAGATCTGCCAGCCTCTGCCTCCCAAGTGCCACGATGAAAGGTGTGGGCACATGTGTGTGTACTCGTGTGCAGATACAGGTACACATGTATGCCTATGTGTGTGGAGGTCAGAGGTCAGCCTCATATGTCATCCTTCAGATGCCATCTGCCTTTATTTTCTGGAGACAGTCTCTCTTCACTGGCCTGCGCCCTCCCATTAGGCTGGGCTGGCTGGCAAGTGAGCCCCCGGGATCCTCCAGTCTGTGTCTCCCTAGTGCTGAGATGTCCTCATGACAAAGCTCAGGTTTTTTGTTTTGTTTTGTTTTGTTTTTTTGGTTTTTCGAGACAGGGTTTCTCTGTGTAGCCCTGGCTGTCCTGGAACTCACTCTGTAGACCAGGCTGGCCTCGAACTCAGAAATCCGCCTGCCTCTGCCTCCCAAGTGCTGGGATTAAAGGCGTGTGCCACCAATGCCTGGCTAAAGCTCAGATTTTTTATGTGGGTACTGTTGTTCAAAGTCAGGTCCTTACACTTGTGTGGCGAGCATTTTACCCACGAGACCGGCTTCTCAGCCTGATTCTGGAGTTTCTGTTAGACTCTCATTGAAAGCCTAAATAAATGTTCCTCATATCCTGGAGTTTACAGGGAGCTGAGTATTTTTCACGGGCCCACATCAGGCCCAGTGATGTACCCATTTAGCGGTTCCCTAGGCACAGTTCCAGCAAGGCCAGAGGTCAGGCTCAAAGCTAAGGTCGTAATGCTTAGTCAACACCCAGAGCTGGTTACTGCTGACTCAGTGAAGAGTTCAGAGTGCTGACTGCTGACCCAGGAGAGAGGAAGGCACAAGGGGAGGGCACAGGGCAGGTGCTTAGCCTTATTTAATCTGGCCTGGCTTCCTATGTTTGGTAACCTATGTGGAGGAAGTTGGTCTTTGACCAATGTCCTCAGTGTTCCCTTACCTCTGTTATCAACCATATTCTACCACCCCTGCCTGTCTCTCGTTCTTGTCTTTCCTATATCTAGGTGTGGTGCTCAGATTTAAGAATTTGGTGCTGAAAATCCAGGAAGTCTTTGTGGAGTTACAATCCTTTCATCTGAAAGGCACAGGGGTGGGGGGTGTGACTCAGCAATAGAGCACTTGCCTAGTTTGCATTAGACCTTGGGTCCTGTTCCCAGCATGAGGAAAGAAGAAGGTAGGTTTAGTGGCTTATAATCCCAGAACTCTGGAGGCTGAGGCAGGAGGATTGCTGAATGTTTGAGGCCAGCCTGAGCCAATAGTAAGTTCAAAATCAGGCCAGCTTGGGATACACAGAGAAACCATGTTGGAGGGGAGGAAGGGGGAATTAAAGCTGTGCACGTAAGCTCAAGTCAGAGGCCAGAGTGCTGCCCAGAGAATGACACGGCCTCTCAGCTTCAGTGTGCTCAGCTGTCACCTTGGCCCCCTGCCCCTGCCAGGCTATTACAGTGAGCCAGTGTCTGAGGTACAGGAAAGAATGCTGAAGGAAATCTGAAGGAAAACTCCAGCCAAGTGGCTTCCCTTGTTTCTCTTGGGCCTAGACTATAGAATGTATTTGAGGAGAGATGGAATAGTCTGGTGTAGATTTTCATTTGGGGCCTCAACTTCCCTCTCTTGCTTCCTGTGCTGATTCGCCAGCTCCCACCTCAACTTTGTCCCTGCAGCTCCAGGGCCCTACTATGTTCTTAGGAATTTAGGCTGCCATTAGATTGATATTTTGATGCTCTAGGTCTGTATAGTCCCCAGGAAGCATAGGAAGTCACCTGTAATCCCTGGAAGCTTCTTTGCTTGTAGGAAAGCAGTCTGTAGGGCCGTGGGAGATCACAGTAGGGCATGGACCCCCAGAGACAGAAAGCTTACCAAGGTAACATCTGGTTGAGCCAGAAGTAGTGCTGAGATTCTGGTGGTCTCCTAACACCTAGGCCAGAGTTTTCTCAATGTGTCTTCCCTGCTATCTCTTCTTCATGGCCAGTGTCAGAATCTGTGACAGAGTCTCAGCTGGTACTGGCATGGTGAGGAGTCTAGTCAAAGGCCTCTGCCATCTGTGCATTTCGGTGTTATAGTGTGATGGTCAAAGGCCTCTGCCTGCCGTCTGTGCATTTCGGTATTATAGTGTGATGGTACACCGGACACTGGCCCACTGCCTGTCAGCCCTGAGTATGAGTCCCACTTCTTCATGCTGTCATGTCAGCCGAATGACGTCTGTCAGCAAAATCTTCTCCCATATCTCTATGGCTTGTTTTCTTCTTTCTTTTCTTCTCCTCTTCCTCCTATTTCTTCTCTTCTTTTTTTCTTTTCCTTCTTCTTCTTCCTCCCCTCCCCTCCTCCTTTTTCTTTTCTTTCTTTCTTTCTTTTCTTCTTTCTTTCTTTTCTTTCTTCTTTCTTTCTTTCTTTCTTTCTTTCTTTCTTTCTTTCTTTCTTTCTTTCTTTCTTTTTGAGATAAGGCTTCTCTCTGTAGCCTCAGCTGTCGTGGAACTCACTCTGTAGATCAGGCTAGCCTCAAATTTAGAGATCTACCTGCTTCTGCCTCCTGGGTACTATGGTTAAAGGCATGCACCACCATGCCTGTTGACAAGTGGGTCTCTTAACAGTCTTGCCTGGTCTATAATCTGAGATGAATGAAGTACTTTAACCATCACTGACTCATGCTGGAAATCATATTGGGACTGACTTGTTGAGATATTTGTATTATATCCTGTACACACTCCAAGTATAACCCATAAGCCATACATCCGTCCCCATTCCAGACTTCTCTCTGTCTTGGGGCCAAGTTCAATCTGAAACCTTAAGCTCTGGGTGTAGATAGGGGTCAGCCTCTGTCTCTCTCTTCAGCTCGTGCCTCTCATCACCAGGAACTACCTCAAACAAGGCTTCATGGAGAAGACTGGTCCAAAGGTACATCCTAGTGTTTCCTGTGTTACTTAATATGGTTCTATTCTAACCACCGGTAAAGGAGAAAATCGAGGGTTGGGGTGGGGCCAGAGGGCGGGAGGGCGAGGAAGGGACGAATACCAATGTGTGTGAGTTTCTGTGTTGATGGACTGAGTAGAGACTGGGGGTTCGCTGGTGTGTGACCTAGCATTGCTCCAAGGGTTTCTTCCCCTATGTCCCATCCTGTCACGTTCACCAGATCCCCTCTCTGATCACCGTTAGACTCTAACCCCAGGAAATCGATGAGGAAAAGGAATCCCCAGAGAGACTGCTTCTGAGCAGATGGTTCAGAATCTGTTGTGCTAGGAGTCTACCAGGACAGTGTCAGAGAGACTTGGGCTAGTCTGAAAAAACATGGCCTTGTGTTCCTTCCTCCTCACACTCAGCCTGGCTCCCCTGAGCCCATCCCCTCACCAGGTCCTGTGCCTTCTCACTAATATAAGCAGAACAAGGAGCTGCCCCTCAAGGGAGGAGCCTGGGCTTTCCTGTAAGCCAGACAAAGGTTGTACAAACTCAGATTCTTAGGAGGCTGGGGCAGAAGGATTACAAGTTTGAAGCTAACCTGACAAAGTCGAAGTCAGTCTGCACAATGTGGTGAGCCCCCCACCCCTAATCTCAAACTGGCAATTTAATAAGGTGAGATAGGGTATGGCGATATAGCTCAAGCCAGAGGGCCTGCCTAGGCTAGCATTCATAAGGTCAGGGGTTCAGTGCCAAAACACAATAATGTGTTACAGGACAGGTGGTAAGAGGACCCAAGGTGTTGAAGGACAGTGTGGGAAAAAAGCCTCAGGAGCCCGATGGTGGCACACATCTTTTATAACAGCACTCGGGTGGCAGAGGCAGTTGGATCTCTGTGAGTTTGAGACCAGCCTAGTGTACAGAGAAACCCCCATCTCAAAAGAGAAAGAAAGGAAGGAAGGAAGGAAGGAAGGAAGAAAGGAGGAAAGAAAGAAAATAAAAAGGAAAAAAAAAAGCCTCAGAAGTTGGAAACTGGTCAAGTTGTGGTGATAGTCCCCTTCCCTCAGAAGCTAGGCTTGGTCCCTGGCTTTTGCCTCAGGCCTTGTTCTCCCCTGAGCCCAGGGCAGCACTTTCACCTTTGTAAGCAGGAGCCACTTCTGACTTCTCTGGCTTCCTTCTTCTGAGACTTTTTTGTCCACAGCCCAAAAAAGAGGGAAGTACCCCTTTC
>NW_021621078.1:2692304-2735823 GCF_004785775.1 Grammomys surdaster | reverse complement strand
CCGAGGGGCTGGACTAAAGCCTTCTGAATCTGAACAGGTGGTGGTTCATGGTAGTGTACCCCTTTAATTCCAGCACCCCAGAAGTAGAAGCTGAGGGATCCCTGTCCAGCCTAGCCAGGACTCACAGTGAGACCTGTCTCAAACTAAAGAAGCAAATAAACAAACAAAACATAAAATCCAGAGTCTGACCAGGTGCTCAAACCTGTGGACCCTAGAACCAGTTTGACTGGACTTCAGTCTCTGTCCAGCCATTATAGGGCCGTTTTCTGGGGAGGGTATGCATTCCCAGGAACTGGCCCCAGGAAAAAGCTCTAGTGTATCTGATTGCAGAAGCCAGGCTAGAGAATCAGTGTGATAACCTCTCTTTGAACCGGCCCTGACCCCTGTGTCTGGCTTTGTCACATCTACTAAGAGGTTCCTTCTTTTGCAGCATAGAGAACCCTTCAAGAAAAGATGGTTTGCCTTGGATTCCCAGGAGCGGAGGCTGCTGTATTATAAGAACCCTCTGGTAAGAGCCCCTTAGCATGTTCCCAGTCAGGCAGGCTAGTGCTGATCTCCCAGAATCCTAGGGAAGCAGAACCCAGGACAGGAAACCCCTGCTTCTCACTCAGCTCCATTCAGAATCCTGCTGTTAATGCTTAAAGTGAGGTGTTACCACTCCCTTGTAACCAGGATGGCTGGAGAGGAGTGGTTAGGACTATAGGCTCAGGAATAGTCCAGTTTGGCAGGACCCTGGGGTCTGTCCTGTCTCAGCCTTGCTGTTGTAGAGCCATGCCTTAGGCTGAGTATGCACTTAGCTCTCTGATGCTGCATTTTCCTTCTGCAGAACATTGGCTTAGCTTGAATGCCTTGCTCAGAAGTGGCCGTGATGAGTATAAAAGTCGCTAACACGTAAAACCGTTGACCTTAGCCCAGGGGCACCAGCCTGTAACCCCAGCTATTGGGGATGTTGAGGCAGTTGGAATGCAAATTCAAAGATTCCCTGAACTTCAGAATAAGTTTGAAGCCAACGTGGGGGTTGAGACTCTAGGCACAGTCCTCAGGGACCAAACCAAAGCAACAAACTGCCTTTGAGTTCCCTGTGCCTGGTGTATTCTCTATGTGTTAGTATTTTCAGCAGATTTGTGTGCAATGTAATTGAGGTTTGAACAGTTCAAATCAAAGTCAAATCTAGCAATGAAATACACACCTCTTTACCAAACTTGACCTTGGGATTGGCCAGGCTGCAAGGGCTCTTCTGCCCCAAGGCAGCCTCTGATGACTACATGCCTTCCATTTTCAGGATGCTTTTGAGCAGGGCCAGGTTTTTCTGGGAAGCAATGAGCAGGGATATGAGGTATGGGAAGACCTGCCCAAGGGCATCCGGGGGAACCGCTGGAAGGCTGGACTTACCGTCATCACTCCAGAGCGGAAATTCATCTTCACCTGCCCCACTGAAAAGGAACAGCGAGAATGGCTGGAGAGTCTGCGGGGTGTCCTGTCCAGTCCCTTGTCACCCCTCCACCTTCTCAGTGAGAAGCGGGGGATGGGTGGGGGTTCTTTTGGGTGAGGGCAGAAAAGGGCTCCTTCACTGTGGTCCCAAGGGGCCTGACTCAGCTTTTTTGAGTTTCTCTCACTTCCTGCCACAGAAAAGCACACGCTGCACATTTTTTTGCCAGAAAGTTCCTTCTCCACCAAGTTCCTCTATGCAGCCATCCTCATGAACTTCAGGAGGATTCTGGCCCTGGCAGAACTGGAGAGGCTGGCTGTACCCTCTGGGCCGATTCTCCCATACACACTCATGTCCTTTTTCTCATAAGAAAACACTGGCCTGGGATCCTTAGTAGAGGTCACCCCGCTGGGAACCCATTGGAATTCTGGATTCCTCTCCACCCAAAGGGAAGGCTATTTTTAGTGTTCTCTTTTTCCTTGGCCCTCTCTTGTTTGTCTGTCTCCCTCCCCTGTTCCTCCTCTTCACCCCAGATATGTCACAAGAAGACTGTTCCCATCTGTTGACAACCCTATGAAAAGCTGAGTTAAGGAGAAAGCCCCTGGCCCAGGGCAGAGCTTCTAGGGCTTAAAGGAAAAGCTCTGTATCTGGAAGAGTACAAACCAAACAGGTGACCCAGACAGCCCTGCGGGGGAGCCCTTGTGGCTCCCTCGATTCACCAGTATGAATACAACTCTCTCAGCCTGGTGGTGTAGCTAGTCCAGGCCTTTAATCTCAGTGTTGGGGCCAGAGGCAGGTAGAACTCTGTGTTCAAAACCAGCCTGGTCTACATAGTTCCAGGATAGCTGGAGCTACATAACAAGACTGTTTCCAAAACCCAAACAAAACAAACAAAAAACCTAACCCACAACTGCCTTCACTATCCAGTTCTCAAACCCAAGGACACAGAAGGCAGTTGACTGAGAGCCTCAGCAGCTACTCGCTGCCCTCTGTGGGCCTGAATCCCTGAGTCTCTGCCCCTGCTTTCCTCTCTGTCTTTACCAACTTGTCTGTCTCTTGTCTATCTCCTTTGGTCTTTTTTTTTTTTCTGTTTTATTCTCATTTAAAGATTCTTTTTCCTCTGTATTGTCCTGGCTCCCTCTCTCAGGCCACACTTGTCCCCTCCATATTCTGTTCTCCCAGCAGAACAGCACCAGCATGGCTGCCTTCCCCAGCCCCCATGTTTCCCTTGCAGCCACATCAGCAGAGACTGGCTGTGGTCTGCGGTGACCCATTTCGGAGGATCTGGCTGGCTACTGAGCACCTGAAGTCCTGGAGAAGTGTTCACCTCAGCTCTGGTTGTCCAGAAGGAAGTCCTGAGGCCAGCAGCTGCCCTGTCAGTGAACTCTGTCAAGACTCAGGGTGTGGTTGATCCTCCGGCTCCCTGGGCTCCTTCCAGCAAACACTTCCCAGTCACGAGGAGCTGGTACAGAGAATTCAGCTCTCCAAGCTTAGAAGTCCTAAAGGTTTGGTTCTTCATAACTGTACTGAGAGCTGGCCTTGGTGATGCATGCCTGTCGAGAGGCAGGATTGCCATGAGCCCAGTGACAACCTGGACTATACGAGGAGTTCAAGTCCAGCCTGAGTTACATATCAAGACCTTGTCTTAAAAGCAAGCAAACAGACAAACAGACAAACAAACAAACCAAAACCCAAAACAGATAAAACAGCAGAGACTGACATATCCGGAACAGTCACAGCCAGGGCTGGTTACACTGAGAAACACTGTCTAGAAAAACTAAAAACAAAAAAACAGAAACAAAAGCAAGCAAGCAAGCAAACAATGATAGAAACTACAGATAGGGGTAGATGTTGCAATAAAAAAGGTGTGCACAACATCCAGATCGTGCAAATGGAAAACATTTAAAGTTAATCTAAACCTAACTATGAAGAAATACTCAGATGTTCATTTATTACTTACATGTGGCTATACAACCAGCCTGGACTCTTCAAATGACACGGTTATAAAAGGTGAAATTGGTCAAGCGTGGTGATACATGTCTTTCGGCCCATACACTCAGCAGGCAGAAGCAGGCACATCTCTTTGAGTTCAAGGCCAGCCTGGTCTACATAGTGAGTTCCAAGACAACCAGAGCTACACTTAGAGAATTTGTTAAAAAAAAAAAAACTGAGGAGTGGGTGACACAGACAGACAGATCAAAGTCAGGGATGGTAGTACCTATACTTTTAGCATTAGGGAAGTAGAGGCAGGAAGATCAGATCTGCTGTTATACATAGAAAGTGAAAGTCTAACTTGGGCTACATGAAACCCTCATTCAAAGAAGGAAAAGGAGGAAGAGGAGGAGGAGGAGGAGGAAGAGGAGAAGGAGGAGAAAAAATCAGTACCAAGTCATGGCAACACAAGCAGTTTAGGATTCTTGATTGGAATCTGGATTTAAAAAAAAGAGAGAAACCCTAAATGTTGGGTGGCATCGGTGATGCATGCCTTTAAACCCAGTACTTGGAAAGTAGAGGCAGGCTAATCTTTGTGAGTTCAAGGCCAGCCTGGTCTACAAAGTGAGTTCCAGGACAGCCAGGGCTACACAGAGACTCTGTTTCAAAAAAATGAGGAGAGGAGCTGGAGAGATGGCTCAGCAGTTAAGAGCACTGTTTGCTCTTCCAGAGGTCCTGAGTTCAATTCCCAGCAACCACATGGTGGCTCACAACCATCTGTAATGGGATCTGGTGCCCTTTTCTGGCTTGCAGCCATATATGCAGGCAAAACACTACATAATAAATAAATAAATAAATAAATAAATAAATCTTGAAAAACCTGGGAGACTGGCAGAAAGAGAAACCTTGGAGCTGGATAGATGGCTCAATAGTTAAGAGCACTGGCTGCTCTTGCAGAGGACCCAGGTTCAATTCCTAGCACCCATATGACAGCTTACAACTGTAACTCCAGTTCCAGGAGATCAGACACCCTCACACCAATACACATAAAATAATCTTTAGAAGAAGGCATTGTGAAGGAGATAATTGGTATTGGAGAAACTAGGATCTAGAAGTATATTATATAGCAGTATTGTAAAACTGTGGCAATCATGATGTTTGCATAGAGTGTTCCTGTTCTTTGGAACACATACTGAAGTAAAATGTAATGATGGCTATGGCCAATTTTTTAAATGGTTCAACTGAAAAGATAATCAGCGAATGTATATATGTACAAAAATAGAATGCATGTGTGTGCATTTCTATATCTTTATACAGAGCATACCACTGGTGAATCTAGATGAAATGTAAATTGGACATTTATTTTCCTATTTGTGAACATTTTATATAGATTTGAGCTTTCATATTAAAACATTGATAAAACACCCAGGCTCTTCAAAGTCAATGTTTTTCTTCAAGAATCCAATATTGGGGTGGAGAGATGGCTCAGTGGTTAAGAGCACTGACTGTTCTTCCAGAGGTCCTGAGTTCAATTTCCAGCAACCACATGGTGGCTCACAACCATCTGTAATGGGATCTGATGCCCTCTTCTAGTGTATGTCTGAAGCAGCTGTGTACTCATATGAATGGAAAAAAAATAAATCTTTTTAAAAAATCCAATATCATTGGAGCAGAGCCAAGTACTCAGGGGGTTCAGGCAGGACCACTTGAGCCAGTCTGAGAACACCAACCTGGTGAGATTGTTTCAAAGTTCATGGGAGGGGTTGGAAGTGTAGCCTTCGGTGGTAGATTATGTACTTAATGTTGCATGGAACAGTGGTGACCAAAGGAGGTACTAGGGTAAAAGTATTACTAAATCAGAACAGATACAAAAGATTAAATAAAATGCAGCAAGAGAGAGCTAGGAGGTGGAGGCCCATGCTTTTAATTCCAGCACTCCAGAGGGAGAGGCTGGCTGATCTCTGTGAATTTGAGGTTAGCCTGGTCTACAGAGCTAGTTCTAGGACAGCCAGGCTTGCACAGAGATGGAAAATTCTCAGAGAGAATACCTCTGCTGCCCAAGGAAAGGGATTTCCTCTGTTACAAGATGAGTTACTTGGTTTCATCTTCTGTACTGCTTGCACAGGCTTCTCAGGGTAGCTAAGTGACCATCTGTCCATCTTGTTAATCAGAACATTTTCCAGTGCCTGTCAACCTTGAGGCT
The DNA here is from genome assembly GCF_004785775.1 of Grammomys surdaster. Taxonomy (NCBI): domain Eukaryota; kingdom Metazoa; phylum Chordata; class Mammalia; order Rodentia; family Muridae; genus Grammomys; species Grammomys surdaster. The sequence continues at coordinate 2,730,259 of NW_021621078.1, read as the reverse complement.
GATCATTCATGGGTCATTAGGAGGTCAACGCTAGAAGCTTGTGTAAGGAATCATAAGTCATGGGGCCAGGCTCCAAATAGTCAGGATCTGATGTGTGTAAAGTGTGGGAATTGCTCCTTTTAATTTTAGATTTATTTTTTTTTATGCTTAACATACTTCAATCATCAGCACTTAAAGACACAAAATAACAATTGTTTTTTTCTAAGACGGCTGGAGCAAGAGCTCAGCATTTAAGGACTCTTGTTGCTTTTACAGAGGACCCTGGTTCCCAGCACTCACAAGGTGACTCGCGGTGGATAACTCCAGTTCCATGGGATCTGTCGCCCTCTACTGGACTCCACAGGCACTATGCACAACACACACATAACATGGAGATCAGACTCATACAAGAAAAGAAAATTTAAAAAAGATTATTATTTTTCTTTTTCTTTCCTTCTGAGACAGGGTTTCTCTGTGTAGCCCTGACTCTGATGGAAATCGCTCTGTAGACCAGGCTGGCCTCAAACTCACAGAGATCGGCCTGCATCTGCCTCTTAAGTGCTGGGATTAAAGGCGTGTGACACCACTGCTGGCTAAAAAGAGATTTTAAGACCTTCCTCAGAGAACTCTATTTCTGCGCACATTTGAGAAGAAATAATAATAAAAAAAAAACTCAGATAATGTAAAAACCATGCTGTCTTCATCATCACGGTGTTTTGCAAGGAAGGAAGCAATCTGAGGAGCCACTTGGGTCCAGTTCTGCCATTAACTCGGGAACACAAGAAAAGTCGCTGAACTATTTGCCCTACTTATTATATTTAAAACGAGGAAGTCAGGGGCTGGAAACATGGCTCAGCAGTTAAGAGCGCTGCAGCTCCCGTAGAGAATTTGAATTTCCAGCCCTCACGTTAGTCAGGTCGCTAAGTACCTGTGACTCCAGCTCCAGGTGGGGAGTCCATCCTTTCCGGCCTCGGTGAGCGCACACATATGCACACATATCTAAAAACTATGTTTAACCTTTAAAAAAATATGAGGAAGCTGCACTGATTGTTGAAACTCAGCGTAAATTACACGTACTTGATCACTCGTCAAGTGCTGGGCTGAGACAGGCTTGAGCAGGGAGACCCTGCTAATGCAAACTGTAGCCTGCAGGGGGCAGCAAGCAGTAACGTGCTCAGGCTCCTTCCTCTCAAGAAAGTGACATTAAAGTTGAAATTCTCCAAACTATGTAGCGGTTAGTCAAAGGGAAGGGGCAAAGGAAAGAATTCAAGCTGAGGAAAGAAAATCCTCAAAGGCCTCAAGCTAGGAAAGGAGAACTGAAAGAAATTTCATATGACTGAAATGTTAAAGAGAAACAGATGCCCAAGGTTCTTGATCCATGGTTTGTTTTTTCTTCTCCTTTCAATGAAAATGATGTGAGAATGAAAGAAATGAAAATGAAAGAGATGTAAATATTTTCTCGTCTCATCAACAGAGTAAGGTGGTGTTTAAGAGTATATATATATATATATATACATATATATATATATATATATATATATTTATATTCACATACATGCATGCACAGACACATATGTTTTTTTTTTAAATGACAGTGCCTCATGTAGCCCAGGATGGCCTTGTCTTTCTCTCTTTCCTTCCTTCTTTCTTTTTAATTTTTGAGACAGAGTCTCTTAATGTAGCCCTGACTGTTCTTGAGCCCACTCTGTAGCTCAGGCTGGCCTCAAACTTACAGAGATCTGTCTGTCTGCCTCTTGAGTGATGGGATTACAGATGTGTACCTTCATACCTGATGAGAGTCTCTGAATTGACTGAACTTTCTTTGAATTCCCCAGTCAAAAAAGCAGTCAATACAAATTCTGGATATGTCTCTCCAGAAGGAAGCTCCCTGGGGAGGTGGATCCTCTCTGGGTTCTAAAGGCCTTCGGACATGTCTGCTGAGGTACCTGCTAGAGCAGCGATTCTCAATGAGTGAGCATGACCTCTTTGGTAAACTCCAATATCACATGACTATGTATAACAGTAGCAAAATTGCAGTTAAGAAGTAGCAACAAAAATAATTTTTAAAGATTTATTTATTCAGCCAGGTGGTGGTGGCGCACGCCTTTAATCCCAGCACTTGGGATGCAGAGGCCAGCCTGGTCTACAGAGTGAGTTCCAGGACAGCCAGGACTACACCGAGAAACCCTGTCTTGGAAAAACAAAAAACAAAACAAAACAAAAAGATTTATTTATTTGATGTATATGAGTACACTGTGGCTGTCTTCAGATACATCAGATCCCATTACAGATGGTTGTGAGCCACCATGTGGTTGCTGGGAACTGAACTCAGGACCTCTGGAAGAGCAGTTGATGCTCTTAATTACTGAGACATCTCTCCAGCCCAACAAAAATATTTTTTATGGCGGGGGGGGGGGGGAGCTGGAGAGGTGGCTCAGTGGTTAAGAAGAGCACTGGCTGCTCTTCCAGAGGTCCTGAGTTCAATTCCCAGCAACCACATGGTGGCTCACAACCATCTGTAATGGAATCCAATACTCTCTTCTGATGTGTCTCAAGACAGCTACTGTGTACTCATATACATAAAATAAATAATTCTTTAAAAAATATTTATGGTTGGGGGATCACCACAACACGAGGAACTGTATTTAAAGGGCTGGAGCATTAGGAAGGTTGGGGGCCACAGGAGAGCATTAGGAAGGTTGGGGGTCACAGGAGAGCATTAGGAAGGTTGGGGGCCACAGGAGAGCATTAAGAGCCACTTAGTCTGCCTTTTCTACCACTGTGTGCTCCTTGAGGGTATACATGGCCACGTTCTGGGCTGAGGAGATCAGTAAGGGCACAGCTCCCAAGCTCAAGGAGTTCGCCACCAGAAAGGGCAGTGAAGAGGCCGAGAGAAAGGAGAATTTATGTGGGTGTGTCCCTCCGAGAGGCAGAGGAGACTGACAAGAAATCCCAACGAAGTACAAACAGCGCATGGTCCGCCTTAGCGCCTGACCTCCGTCTGTCCCTGAGGATAGCTTCATTTTATTATTATTTCTTTATTATATTATTTGATTTACTTTTATATATTTTTTAGATTTATTTTTTTATTTTATGAGTACACCATTGCTCTCTTCAGACACATCAGAAGAGGGCATCAGATCCCATTAACAGATGATTGTGAGCCACCAGGTGGTTGCTGGGAATTGAACTCAGGACCTCTTGAAGAGCAGTCAGTGCTCTTAACCACTGAGCCATCTCTCCAGTCCTGATTTATTTATTTTTAAGGAGATCAAATGTAGGTTTTTGTTTTAAGATTTATTTATTTTATTTATATGAGTACACTGTAGCTGTCTTTCAGACACACCAGAAGAGTGCATCAGATCCCATTACAGATGGTTGTGACCCCCAACCATAAAATTATTTTTGTTGCTACTTCGTAAGTGTAATTTTGCTACTCTTATGATTCTAAAAGGGGTTCCTGAAGCGGACCCTCTTCATAGCTTAAGTTGTTAGGATTACATGTTTATGGATAGGTGAGCAGGACCCAGCTACTTGGGAGAGATGGTTTTCCAGGCCAGAATCCAGGCAGGTAGCCAGCAATGTCGGACGGTTTTAGAGGATGGGGAGAGTTAGCAGCTGGGCGGGGCGAGTTGATGGAGGGGCGGGGCGAAGTGATGGACTGGGCGATGCGTTGCCGGGAAGTTGGTGGCCCAAGGCGGAACCTAACCGTGCTTCCTGGCTGTCGCTCAATTATGGCGGCCGCTTGTCCTAGCACTGCAGTCCCCGTGTGGCTGAGCGAGGACGACCTGAGCTGCATTATCTGCCAAGGGCTGTTGGACTGGCCCACCACCCTGCCCTGCGGTCACAGCTTCTGTCTCAAGTGCCTCAATGGCCTGTGGGTCACGAAGCGCGCGGGCGTGGATGGCTGCCCTTGGGCTTGCCCCATATGCAGGAAGGGTCCCTCAGCGAAGCCCATGTTGCATAAGAACCCGCTGCTGCAAGACCTGGTGGACAAGTACCGCCAAGCGGCGCTGGAGCTCGAGGCTGGCCCCGAACCCGGCCCCGAACCCGCCCCCGCTCCCCGTTCTCTGTGTCGACCCACCCCGTCCCAGGTAAGAAGCCTGCACCTGACTTCCCCGATCTCTTTTTCTGCCACATAATTTGCTCAATCTAATCTGTTTTCTGGAGAACCTTTAAAAAGTTCAGAGCTGTATAAAGAAGTAGAAAACCCCGACGTGGTGACCCCATGCCTGCAATCCCAGGTTTGGAGAAGTTAAAACAGCGGATTGTCCCACACGGTCAGAGTTACATATAGTAAGGTCCAGTCACAAACAGTAGTTAAAAATCTTAACTCCCATCCAGCCGAGGTATGGTACACGCTTGCATAGTTCTAGTTTTTCCCCAGCCTTCTGAGATGTCTGAAAATTTTTAGTGTAGTAGACTATATATACCACAGAATTTGCCATTGTACCCCTTTAATTCAGTTGACCTATTTATATATTTATTGAGGCAGGGTCTAATAAGGTAGACCAGGATGGCGTTGAACCTGGAGTGACTCCCTCGGCTTTCCAAGTCTGGGACTACAGATGTGGGCTACTGAAACTCGCGGCACTTTGCCTGCCTCTGCTTTTCAAGAGCTGGGATCAAACACATGTGTGCCCCCATGACTGGCCATTTGGACACTGTTTTTAGTGTACAGTTCGATGGCATTTGTCATGTTTCCATTACTGTGCATCTGTCACCGCTGTTGTCAAGGTGATTTCATCACCTTAAATAGAACCTCTGGGTACTAAGAGATAACGCCTGATTCTTGTTCCTCCCGTCTCTGTACATCTCTCATGTGCTTTGTGTCTCAGAATTTACCTATTCTGTTAGGTCAGAAAGCACACTGAGGCCACCACTCTCAATAGGCAAGAGGGTTTTTATTTCAAGAAAGCAAGAAACCTGCACATGGGGTTGGCCACTTACAAAATGGCAATAAAACTTCATTGGTGGGTGCCAGGGAAATTACATGGGTTGGTTTCTGATTGGCTGTTATGCTAGTTTTGCTATATTTGGAGGGCCTTGGGGAAATCCCTGGAACTTACTCAGATCTGAGCTTCCAGAGCCATCAGTTATTAACAGCCCATTGTCCCAATTTGCCTCCCTGGGAAACTGAAACTTTTTTATTTCCAAGGTTTTTATTTTTTGAGGGACCTCTCTCTCATTCTACATGTTTTGTGTGAATGGGCCCCTTTGTGTCTAACTTCTTTCAGTCCCATATATTCAGGGCTGATTCATAGTGCAGCATGTATCTGAGCATCATTGCTTTGTGTGGCTGTTATATCATCTCCGTGGATATCTATCACTTTCCCATCAATTTATCTAGTTATGAACATTTGAATTGTTCCCACCTTTTGGCGAGTATGACTACCGATACAATATACATTATCTTATGACTGAGTTCCTTGTAAAAGTATGTTTTGGGGGTTGGAGAGATGACTCAGTGGTTAAGAGCACTGGCTGTTCTTCCAGAGGACCAGGGTTCAATTCCCGGCACCCACATGGCAGCTCACATCTGTCCATACTGTTGTTCCAGGGAATCCAACACCCTTGCATAGATATATATGTAGTCAAAACACCAATGTACATAAAGTAAAATAATTTAGTTTTTAAAAAAGTATGTTTTACTTGCCTGATGTAATTGTTGTCTCCAAGGATTACTGCTGCTGTCTGCTAACCTAAGAATAGTCCTGGAAGCTTCTAGTCTCTGTACAATCTAATCTAAGCCTAGAATGTTTTCAGCCTCTGAGGTTTCCTGCTGAAAAAGTTCACCCTTTCCAGTTCTTTCTGAATTCTTGCTGGCTGGTTCAACTTAGCAGTTCTGGCTCAACCTCTTCTCCAAGCTGACTGATTTAAACCGACTTCTCTCAGCTTCTGACTGAATTGCTCTGCTTGACCTCAAACTGACTCTAGCAATCTGTTCTAATCTTCTGGATCGTTCTCATTCTATGACTTGTTCTTTCGTCAACCTGTCTCTGTAAAACTCTCCCAGGAAAACTGTCCCCAGTCTCTCTTTCTCTGCCTTTCCTAAGTTTGACTCTTTCCTGCCCCTTCTCATGAGAGTTGGCATATCCTTTTCAGTCATATTTTTCTTTGATTCATCACTTTGTCTGTCCCTCAACTAGACATCATTTTCAAACATGGCTGCTTCCTTCTACAAACCGACTTTACCTTCATTGTTAGGGATAAAAGGTATGTATTAAGGGCATGTCCGTATTCTCTCCAGAGGGATTAAAGGTGTGTGCGAAGGGCATCTCTGTGTTGCATCCAGAGTAGCCATGTTCCTGGATTAAAATTCCTCTATGGTTCCTGTCTTTGGTTTCACTCTTTGAGGCATGCACTGTCCCCAGTCTCCTCACTTATTTTTCTATATAGTGTTAGGATTGGACTTCAAGCAAGACATGCTGGTGTTAGGGTCTGTGAATCGCTGAAGAATGATATCCCAGACTCAAATAGTATGCAAAAGCAAAGAGCATTTATTTAACAAATTCCTGCATGCAGCGGCCCAATTCCATAGGGATAGAAGGACCCTGACTGAATTTGCAGATTCAGTTTTAAAAAGAGGAACATGAGGGAGGGGTAGGTGACTTATGTCTTGATTGGTGGGTTCTATCTCTGGGGGTCTGGGTGATGCTATGATTGGTTAGGGTCTTGCCTCAAGCATTCTTGACTGACTATTCTTGCTTCATGCCAAGGAGGGGTAGCTCTAGACTTCTTGGCCACAAGCTTGGCTAACTGTCCTTTTGCAAGCTGAGAAAGGGTCCCTTTTACATAAGCCTGTGGTGTTCCAGTAACTGACTTGTCCAGTTCTGGGGAGTAGAAACTCAGGCCTGGTCTCCTAAACTGCTAGTTTGCAGCCTGTCATGGAGTCAGCCTAGCTCAGGCCACTTCACTCCTTTCATTAGCACATCATAGTCCTTTAATCACAGCACTCTGAAGGCAGAGGCAGGCAAATCTCTGAATTCTAGGCCAGCCTGGTCTACACAGTGAGTTCCAAGACAGTCAGGACTTTGTAGAGAGACCGACCCTGTCTTAAAAAAAAAAAAAAAGACTCTAACTTCATTTGTTCATATTATTTTCCCGATAGGATTTGTTGGAAGGACTCCTTGCCGCTTTGAGTAGTATTTGCATCTACCCCTGTAGTGCTGGGATTACAGGCAGCCAGCATCGCTTTAGCCAGCTGTTCTCCCATTGCTCTGCCTGTCTGCTTCCATGCTACTACCTTGATATTTAAAGCTCCTTTTATTGAGGGAACTATCTATTCCTGGGCCCAATGTTTTTGGGAACCAGAAGCCCAATTTTGCTCTTTTAAAGGTGACAGTACAGAAAAGCACCACAAAAGTTATCCAGGAGCTGACTGATCTGGTGGGACAACTTATAAACATCGCCAAGAGCCTTCAAATGCAAAGACCTGGCTTGGAATCTGGACTGAACAATGCACCAGGCATCCCACACACGGTAGGTTCAGGAGGGAAGGAGGGGCTGGGGTGAAAGACAGCTTCCAGCTAGAGCTATCGGGAGATGGGATGCAACAAGTATTTACTATTCTCTTTATTGCCAAATATGGGAGATTGGGAATGTGGCATGCTGGATATGAGTTAATGGAAGTTAACGGCTGGGACCCATCCTTCCTACTCTACCTAGTTTACTCTCTCTAAAGCCATCTCTAGGTAGATCCCACAGATCTGAAAGTCCTCATCTTCAGTGTCCCTTGAATCTTTTTTTAAAGATGTATTTATCTTATTTTATGTTTTTGGGTGTTTTGCCTGCCTTTACGTATGTGCACCATGTGCACGCCGGATGTCTGTATAGATCAGAAGAAAGAGGATGTTGGATCCCTTAGAATCAAAGCTATAGATGGGTGTGAGCCATCACGTGGGTACTGGGAATTGATCTCAGGTCCTCTACAAGAGCGACAAATGTTCTTCACTGCCAAGCTAACTCTCCAGCCTCATTCAGTGACCTTTTAAAAACTATTTTGTTATTGTCTGGAGAGGGGGTTTGTGTGTGGAGGGGAGGGTATGTGTGTTGAGAGGGTGTGTGTGTGTACAGGGTAGGGAATGTGGAGGTTAGAGCACAACTTTCAGGAGTCTATTCTCTTTGTCCACTGTAGGTTCCAGGAATCTAACTCAGGTCATCAGACTTGTGCAGCAAGCACTCTTACCAGTTGGGCAATCTTGATAACCCTTCTTTCCTTTTGAGATGGAATTTTGTTGTGTTGTCCAGTCTAGCCTTCAACATGAACTCATACCAGCATCCTGAGTAATCCTGAGTTCCACTGTGCTCAGTCTTTAGGTTGCTTTATTTGCTTTTGGTTTACATGGCAGGATTTCTATCCTAGGCCAGCCTTGAATTCAGTATGTAATGAGAGCTGGCCTTGAACTCCTGACTCTCCTTTCTTGTTACTCTGTAGGCATCAATTTTTTTTTTTTGCAACCTATTTTTAGTAAGGGTTCAACCTCTTCTTTAGCCCACCACCCAGCAGAAGTAGTAGGAGAGAAAAGTTATTAGGATGTGGGGATGCCGGACAGTGGTGGCGCACGCCTTTAATCCCAGGACTTGGGAGGCAGAGGCAGGCAGATTTCTGAGTTCGAGGCCAGCCAGGTCTACAGAGTGAGTTCTAGGACAGCCAGGACTACACAGAGAAACCCTGTCTCGAAAAACCAAAAAAAAAAAAAAAAAAAAAAAAATGGATATGGGGAAAGTGGACCTGTTCAGCAATAGTTCTTTAGGGGCAGGCTTGATCTTCTTGGTAGAAGTTCAGTTCTATAGCAAGCTCCAAATATGATTCAGCAGCTGCAGACCAGTCCTTTCAGCAAACAGATAACCAGGAAGCTGTAGTTCAATCCTGAAGAAACCACTAGGCTCACCAAATGGCCTGAGCAAGCTGCCGCAGGAACCTGAGAACAGTTTGGAGTACACTGTTGCTGTCTCCAGACACACCAGAAGAGAGCACCAGATCCCATCACAGGTGGTTGTGAGTCACCACGTGGTTGCTGGGAATTGAACTTAGGACCTCTGGAAGAGCAGCCAGTGCTCTTAACCGCTGAGCTGTCTCTCCAGCCCTTGAGAACAGTTCTTAGGTGGAGTTTCTCTCAATGGCTGTGTATCACAAGTTGAACTCAACAACGTTGTGTAAGGTGAACCAAAACATGCATGCAAAGAATAGCGAGGTGGAACAAACCAAACCAAAGCTCAGTGCTTGTCTCACTGTCTGTGGGGTCATATTTATACTCCTTCATCAAGCGTCCTTTCATGTGTTTGCTATATCAAAACATTCTTTCACCCGTGTGCCCCAGCAAAACATCATTTGACATAACTAACTTTCCAAAGAACTAGAAGTTCTCACGTCATTTCTCAGCATTTCCTTCTGGCTATCTCCAAGGAACCGCAGTTAGATGCCCCAAACTGCGGTTCCTCTGGGGATTCTCCATCACAGTCTTGGTTCATTCTTCTAAATACACAAGTCAAAAGCCTGGAAGTCATGACACTTCCTTTGCCCTAACCTGCCTACCAACACACAGTAGCTCCAAGGCCAGCCGAAGATCTTCCAGCTCTATTCACGCCTGAGCTCCTTTGAGACTTCTCTCGCCTGGGTTGTCATCATAGCCCTACAGATGTTCCACTCTATTTTAGTTAGCTCTCTTCACACAAATATGACCATGTAGCTCATCTGCTTAAAATACTCTGATGATGTCTGACTTATTCAGTGATAACTAGCTTTTGAAATGGAAAAGTTTATTCACTACAAAAGTTTAGGTCCCTACTTACAGGAGCCTAGTGGCAATGGCAGGACCATGTGGTAGGGGAGAGCCTCACAACCTCAAGGCCAGGGAGCAAAGGAGAGAAAGAAGAAAGGAAGGGGACCGTGCTCTCAGTGGCCTGATGACCTTGCTTCACTTGCCTCCTAAAGCCTTCACTGCCTCCCAGTTAAGAACCCCAGATTAGGGTGTAGTCAAAGGTTTTAGGAAAGCCTTTGCTGTGTTTGGGTCAATCAGTAGAGGCTGAGAAAATGTTTTGAGAGGGTTTGAACCTTGAAGAAATGTTCTTTCTCTGAAGAATCTGTGCTTGGTGCTATGTGAGAGCTTGGAGCTGCACTGACCTTGGTTTTAAGGCACTCCTGGCAAGCCTGGAGTTCTTACTTTTGATTATGGATAGCCATGGTCCAATGGAGCTGAGATTTGTGTGTGTTGTCCGCTTTCACAGCCAGCAAGAGCAAGGTAGTTTGGGTAGTTGAGACCTTCCCCAGCCCCAGTTAACCTTGCATATGTTTGACTGAAGGAACTGGAGAGGTCTAGCTGGGTGTCAGTCTTTTCCAAGAAGGCTGAACCCCTCTGCTCCTTTGGAAAATGAAGGCTTAGCATCCTGGTGTGCTTCTTTCTCTCCTGTCGCACCTACAACCAACATCAAAGAGTATTAGACATCGTTAGATGGGGAGCCATGTATGATCTAAACTGTGGCAGTGTCTGTCCATTTGGGATCAAGATCCAAATCCTCACAGAACAACAAAAACCATATAGGATGCATGCCTGTGTCCTTCCTGAGCATGTCAGTTCCTGTGGCATGTCTGTGTCTTCCCACAATGGATACCTTTCACGTTTGCTTCCTTTATTCATCACCTGGGGAAGACTAGTTCTCTTCCATACGCTAAATCATCATCCTCTGGGACAGAAGCCTTCACTGATTTCCTTGAATGAATTAAATTCCTTATCAGAGGTTCTTAAGATTTCATAATGCCCTGTATGTTTTATCAGTTATTACAGCTACAACCTTCTGACTTGTGTACTCAGGGGCACAAAGAAGGTATCAGGTAACTTCTATTGCTGTCTGTTTATTCCTTTGAGGCCAGGGTTTCTCCTTGAACTTGGGCTATCTGTTGAAACCAACAAGCCACTACGATCTTACTGAGATATTGGGACAGGGGTTGCATGTATGCTGTGGCTGGAAGAATGAGATTGCTGTGACTTACTGACCATCAGCCTAGCTCAGGATTAGTGAAATACCCTGTCTCAAGGGAATAAGGTGGAGAGTGACAGAGCAGGACACCTGACATCATCCTTTTCCATGTGCACACACACACACACACACACACACACTCACACACACACCTTATACCACATACACAGATACCACACACACAGATACCAAAAAACATATACAATAAAATAAAAAGGATCTTATAGACTGGGGTGTAGCTTAATAGTAGAGTTCATGAATTAGTCTCTGGATTTGATTTCTAGCACTATAAAAAAAAACATTAAGAAGTAAATAATAGGGGCTGGAGAGATGGCTCAGTGGTTAAGAGCACTGACTGCTCTTCCAGAGGTCCTGAGTTCAAATCTCAGCAACCACATGGTGGCTCACAACCATCCGTAATGAGATTGGATGCCCTATTCTGGTGTGTCCGAAGACAGCGACAGTGTACTCATAAATAAAATAAATAAATAAATCTTAAAAAAAAAAGAAGTAAATAATAGCTGGGTGTGGTGTAACATGGCCCTTAATCCCAGCACTCAGGAGGCAGAGGCAGGTGGATCTCTGCGAGTCTGAGTCCAGCCTGGGCTACACAGAGAAACCCTGTCTTGAAAAACAAACAAACAAACAAACAATAAGTTGTATGTAAAAAGGGGCCAGAAATAAGGCTCAGCAGTTAAAAGCACTTGCTTTTCTAGATGAACTGGGGTTGATCTTCAATGCTCACTCACTTGGTGGCTCAAAACCACCTGTAATTCCAACTCCCCGGAAAGACATATGCCTAGAGGTGGTGGTGTATGCTTTTCATCTCAGCACTCAGGAGGCAGAGGCAGGTGGATCTCTTGAGTTTGAGGCCAGCCAGGGCTACACAGAGAAACCCTGTCTCAAAAAATCTAATAAATAAAATAAAATAAAATAAAATAAAATAAAATAAAATAAAATAAAATAAAACAATAAAATAAAAACAAAGCCTGTTTATACTTCCACTTAAAACTGCAGTTAGAAGGCAGAGTGTGGGTGTGTTTTATGAGTTCCTCAGTTGGCTTTCATCTCATTGTTCATTCTTCATTGGCCAACAGGATTCTTCCTCTGAGGAGGAATATTCCTTGGATTCTCCAAGGAATTCAGTGACTTTCAGTGCAACTCAGAAGAAAATTCGAGCGATTCTCCATAACCTAGAAGAAATTCGGGAAAGTCTGCCTGGGATGCATGGGAGTGTCCCACGGCAAGAAGCCCCTAGAGAACAAGTCCAGGGTGAGCTGATATCTAGTGGAACAGGACTGGTTAAGGAAGTTGGGTATTTTCAAAACCTACTTTTAATAAGACTTATTAAATGCTTTAACCTCCCTTCTAGCCCACCACCCACCAGATGTAGTGGAAAGAAAAAGTTGTTGGAGCAAATCCCGTCCCTATAGCCAGGATATCAGCGATTTAGTTCATATGAATCAGCAGCGGCAGCTCAATCCACTCACAAACACCATTCACGATTTAGCAACAACAGGTCGATCCAGGAGAAATCACGAGATTCTGCTGTGTGCTGTTCTTTGGGGCAATTTCAATCTCTGTCTGTCAGGATATCAGCAGTCTAGTTCAGTAGTGTCAGGATAGCAAACATGAATCATCATTGGTGGCACAATAATACAGTAGAAACAGCCAGGCCTCCGCCAAATCAACATGAGTTAGCAGGAGCAACCATGACCAGCAGGGATGCCAGGAGAAGCTCTCTGCCATGCCTCTCCCAACCAAGTGAAGATCAATGAAGGCGCAAGACCACCAAAGAATTGCAAAGCTAGTTATCCAAGCACACCGTCACTCTCTGTTGGGTCCTATTTATACTCCTAAGCATCATTTGTACCAGCAAAACACCACGTGCTTCTGTGTTAGCTAACATGTCCAGAAACTTCCACTTTACTCTGCCAATAGGCCCGAGTCTAAGGAAGTAGCAAGAAGTTGCTAGAACACCACCGGAAGTTTTTTGGTGCATTTCTTTCTATGAAGTCAGAACAAACAATCACTAGTAAGGACTAGTGAGGCACGCCAACACCATCCAGCGGCATCCCCTGCCTGTTGGCTTGTATTTATTTCCCTTCTAAACACCATGTGTTTTTTCACGTCTGCTTTAGCAAAACATCCCTTCATCTGCCCCAGCAACATGTCATTTGACATAACTGACTTTCCAGAGAAACCAGAAGTTGCCACTTCAGTTGGGGGGGAATGGCCAAGTGCCCCCGGCTTTGTTCTTTGGGGACAGGACTTGGAGCATGGCTGTTTTCACTGTGTGTCAACTGAGTTATGGCTGTGGCTGTGCACACTTTGAGACATGAACTCAAGGTATTTCCTGTAACATAGGCCCCGAGTAAAGTAAAACTCCTATTTTTTAAGACGTGTGAACCCTAATCCTAGCTTATGGCTTAACTTTGGTTTTGGCCTGAGGAGACTGCACATAGGCTGACTTGGACTTTTTGTTTTTATTTTTACTTACACATGTTGTGGTGGTCATGTGTGTGCCGGAGCTTGTATGTAGGGAGAGATCAGAGGACAACTGGCAGAAGTTGGTTCTCTCCTTATACTAACTCAGGCTGTGGGGTTGGCGACAGGCGTCTTTATCCATTGAACCATCTCTCTGATCCCTGCTTCCATTGCTTTTAGATTGATTTTATGTGTACAGTTGCTTTGCCTGCGTGTATATCTAAGACACTATGTGTATGCCTAGTGCCTTCAGAGGTCAGCAGACGGTGAGGGCATCAGATGCCCCTGGTACTGGACTTAGGGATGGTTGTGAGTCACTATGTGGGAGCTGGGTGACCAAACAGGGGTCTTCAACATGAGCAACAAGTGCTCTTAACTGCTGAGCCATCTCTGCGGTCCCTGTTTTCATTTCTGAGATGAGATTTCTTTACATTGCCCAGGGTGACCTCAAATCCCTAGGCTTATGTGATCCGCTTGCCTCCTGAGTAGCTGGGCTCCACCATATCTTCTACCTCGCCTGGCTGCTTTTTATTTTGTGTCTTTTTAAGAAAAGCATGTCTTTATGTATTTGTTTGTTTGTTTGTTTGTTTGTTTGTTGTGTGTGTGTGTGTGTGTGTGTGTGTGTGTATTTGTGCCTATGATCTTCTGAACATATTTGCCACAATATCTGTGTGTATGAGTAAGACGATAATTTGGGGAAGGTAATTCTCTCCTTCTACCACGTGGGTATTGAACTGAGATCATCAAGCTTGGTGGTAAGTACTTTTACCCACGGAGCCATCTCCTCAGCCCTCTATTTACTTTTTAGTTAGTAAATGTTTTTACTAACAAGGCATGAAACTAAGCACAGCAGTACGTACCTCTAGACCCAGCACTTGGGAGGTGGAGATGGGAACATCAGTTCAAGGCCAACCTGGGGTACATGAAGGGGACCCTGTCTCAAAAAGAGTCTGTGGGTTGGGTTTGGGGGGAGGGGGAAGGGATAGCAGTAAGAAAGAAAGTAGGCATGAAACTATATAATTAATTTTGTTTTTTTGTGTGTTTTTGAGACAGGGTTTCTCTTTGTACTCTTACTGATCATGGAGTTTGCCATGTAGTCCAAGCTGGCCTCCAACTCACAAGCTTCTGAGTGCTGGGATTAAAGGTGTGAGCAACCAGACCCAGTTCTACTTCTCAATAGAGCCTATCAAAAGGACAGTTTTGCCTGAGCTTAGGGGAACACATTCAATTCCAGAACTCAAGAGGCAGAGGCAAGTGGTTCTCTATGAGTTCTTAGAATTCATAGTAAGATCTTGTCTCAGGGAGGAAAAAAGTCTCTATTGTATTTGGGGAATGTGTTATTAAATAGCACCAGTGTGAAGGAACCATTTTTTTTCTCTTGTTCTCTTGGACTTATATTAGAATATAATAATTATGCCTGTCAGGATTAGACATTGGCTCTGCCCTCCCTAGACTCTACTCCCTGTGGCTACTGCTAGCTTTATGTACTTAGGAATATGTATCTTATTACAGCTTTTTAATACTCACTTCTTAGATTTTTGCCTTGGTGATATTGAGGGTAGACTGCAGGGCTTCACAAGCACTAAACAAGCGCTTTACCTCTGAGGGTCACTCTCCCCAGCTGCCTTCTGCATTTAAATAACATCACTTTGTGTTAAAAGGTGTTCTGTTTAAACAGACAAGGCAGGATTTCTTCAATAACATTTATTAGTTGTTCCAGAAGTTAGCTTGAGAAACAAATGGCCTCGTAGCTGTATAAGCTCCAGATTTGGTTTTCTGTTTGCATCTTTCCTCCCTCCCTTCCTTTTCTTTCCTTCCTTCCTTCCTTCCTTCCTTCCTTCCTTCCTTCCTTCCTTCCTTCTATCCTTCCTTCCTCCCTTCCTCCCTCCCTCCCTTCCTTCTTTCCTTCTCTTCTTCCCTCCTTCCTTCCCTTCCTCTCCTTTCTCTTCCTTTCCTCTCTCTCTCCCTCCCTCCTTCCTTTTCTCCCTTCTTCCTTCCTTTCCTCCTTCCTTCCCTTCTTCCTTTTCTCCTTCCTTTCCTTCCTCCCTTTCCTTCCTCCTTTCCACCTTCCCTCCTTCCTCCTTTCTTCCCCTTTCTTCCCCCTTTCCTCCTTCCTTCCTTCCTCACATCTTTTGATGGTGAACGGCAACATGGAATTATAAGCCAAATAAACTCCTTTCTTCCCAACTTGCTTTTGGTCATGGTGTTTCATCATAGCAAGAGTATCACTAAGACACCATATTTACTTGGTTAGCAATTTTTGAGTGCAGGTAAGCCAACTGTTAATTATATTTACAGGATTGTACAACCAATCCCGAGATTTTTTCATCTTGCAAAGTTGAATCTTTATTCCTATCAGACAGATTTGTATTCTACTGTCCTCTACCCTCTGGCAACTGGGATTCTACTGCATGTGTGTGTGCATGTGTGTTTTGTCAGATCAAAACCAGGGCTTCATGGATGCCAAAGATATGATCTATCATTGAGTTACACTTGCAAACTCCAGTGTTTGTGGTTTTTTGTGGCAATTTATTTCACTTAGATTAATATTTTCATGTTCATTCATGTTGTAGCATGTGCCAGAATTTCTTTTTTAAAATGTATTGCCACATTTTGAATAATCATTTATTCACTGATGGACACTTGAGTTGTTTCAGAACTGACCTGAATTTTGAGACTGGCTTTTAATCCAAGCACAGTGGTGCATACTTGCTGTCCTACCAGTTGGTGCTTGGTGGAGGCAGGAGAATTAATTTAAAGCCATCTTTTGCCTTCTTGGTGAGTTTAAGGTCAGCATGGTTTACCCTGTCTACAAACAAACAGAGAGAACAGCTTCTGATCGGCACTTGCCCTGTTCTGCCCTGAGTTACCACAGCTCTTATCCTAGATAGTCTTCTCACTCAACCCGAGCCTTACCTTTGCTCTATTTTGCTGTCACAAGGTACAAGTTGGGAGTTGGGCAGACAGCTCAGTGGTTAAAGCATCTGTGGCCCATGTATGAGAATTGAAGCTTAGATCCCTAGAACCCTCATGAAAGCCAGGTGGCTGTGGGATGGTAATTCCAGCTTGGGATGGTATAAAAGGCAAAAGGGCCTGAGCACACAGATGAGCAATGGAGAAGGCAGGAAAGTTAAATACACAGCTTTCCTCCTCTTCAGTGGACTGACGTACTAGCTACTCTTCCTGGAATGCCAGGAGTGATGGAGTTTTGCCACCTGGTGATCTTTGCTGTCTGAGACAGGCTCTGCTTGTATCGTCCAGAATTTATGTATTCACTTATCTCAGGCTGTTTCCCCTAAATCTTGAGCATTGCTTTTAGATCATAAAACCTATCCTTATGAGTGATGGCATTTGTGCTTCACAGCAGCCTAAGTGACTCCATGTGACAGGCCCATCCTGACTTGCACAGGCATTACTTAAACTCATAGGGTTGAGTTCATTGTTACCTGAATCCTTTTTTTCCAAAATTGTGCTCTGCTTAAATAAGATGTCTTAGAGTTTCCACTGTTGTGAAAAGACACCATGACCAAGGTTGCTCTCATAAAGACAACATTTAATTGGCGCTGGCTTACAGGTTCAGAGGTTCAGTCCATTATCATCATGGCAGGAAGCGTGGCGGTGTCTAGGCAGGCATGGTGCTGGAGGAGCTGAGAGTTCTATATCTTGTTCTAAAGGCTGCTAGGAGAAGACTGGCCTCCAGGCAGCTGGGAGAAATTCTCATAGCTCAGCCCCAAAGTGACACACTTCCTCCAGCAAGGTTACACCTCCTAATAGTGCCACTCTCTGAGCCAAGCATATTCAAACTACCACGTATGGCTAATAGAAAATAACAGTAAAGTTTGGCTGAGCTGAGTTTCAACCTAATCTCACCCTGACGGGTTTTCCCTTGCTTGCTGTAAAGCTTGCAGGGGAATCACCTCAGGAAGGCAGAGACAGATCCCCAGAGCAAGCTGGCTAGCAAGACTACCCATATAGACAAGTTCTGGGTTTGATTGAGGATGAATAAGGTGAAAGAGTGATTGAGGGTGACTTTCAACATCAATATCAGGCCTTCACATGCACCTTTACCTGCGTGTATGTGTGTGCGTGTGTGTGTGCACACACAAGCAAAAATATGCACATAATATGCATATGAAAATGGAAAAAAGAACAGGAAAGACTAAAGGGAGAAGATTCTACCTTTGCCATGCTAGAGGGCTTTCCACCATCTTTTTCCCCGTCTTCCTATGGTCGTTATAGTCTAGAGGATACAATGGCTAAGGTTCACAGTTAGATATGGAACATGGAGAGGGAGCTGAAGATGCCAGGATTGAACTTCACGTCAGCTCATGTTACCTGGATTATGTAATGTCGGTTTGTGGTGCTGACATGGGGGTTGTGAGTATTCTGAATTTGAGGGTGCTGAAATCCCATGGAACTGTATTTGTTTATTTAATAAATATGCATCAATACTTTCTGTCTATGGTTCTTAATGTTTAGAACCTAGAGATGAACAACTTCCCTGTTAGCAAGGAGTTTGGGGTTTTGTGGGGAAAACAGTTTTGAAAAAAAGAAAAGTCTCACAATGATAACATGGGGCTGCATGTTCTTGGTCTGAATGTGGTGTATGGCACAACCCAGACACCCAGAAATGTGCTAATGAGGAAGAATGAAGGTCTGTGCCCATCATGTGACAGTTGGATGCAGAAGTGGACATTTCTGGCTTCTTTGGGGACTCAGTTGAGTTATGTGATATTTTTCTGGAAGCTGTCTTGTGAGAGGATGTTTTGCTGAGGCAGACACTTGAAAAGGCCAGAGATGTTTGGAAAGAGTGTAGGTAGAACCCCACAGACAGCGAAAGGACTCTCTCGCATTGCAACACCGTGCAATGTCTTCTGGTCTTCCCTTGTTGTGACTTCGTAGAGAGAAAAGCACCAAAAAACTTCTTATGGTATTTCGGTGGCTTCTTTTCACTTCTGCTGCCTCATGCCGATTGGGGAGAGCCTCATGGCTTCTGCCGGATCAAGCCGCTGCTACTGATTCATGTTTGGTGTTTGCTATCGGACTGGACTGCTAATATCCTGACAGCAAAGATTAGAATTGTCCCAGCGAACTACTTCTAAACAAGTCCACAGCCCCTTTGTCTTTCTCCCCAAACTTTGGTCGGTGGGCTAGAAGAGACTTTGAAGCTTTAAAGAACCCTAAATAATTTTATTTAGGGTTCTTTAAAGCCTATTTAGGCTTTGTAAAAACATAAGCCTACAGGATGCCTTTGGTTTGACTTTTGCTAATGGGGCTCCCTCCTCCCAATTTAATTCCTAGAAATGGCATCTCCCTTATGCCTGCTGCCTGACCAGAGGTGTCCTGTACCCAGGAAAGCTTCTCACTGTTCCCTATGTAAGTACGAGGTCTACTTAAAATGTACCCACTGGGGCTGGGACATAACCCCATAGACAGAGCACTTTCCCAGCATACACAAGATGGGTTCCCCCAGCACTGCATAAACCACATGTGATGGGAGGTAGAAGCAGGAGGATCAGTGTTTCAAGGATATCCTTAACTACCTAGTGACTTAACCTCAAGACTCAACCTGAAGAATTACTTACTTACATGCTGCATAGAGGAACTGTAAGAATGTGCTGTGTCCAGCTCCTTGCTGTGGAACCTAATCTTCGATACCTCCTCCCCTCTCTCTTTCTCTTCCCTCAACCCCCAAGATAGGGTTTCTTTGTATAGCCCTGGCTGTCCTGGAACTCACTCTGTAGACCAGGCTGGCCTCAAACTCAGCAATCCACCTGACTGGGATTAAAGGCAAGTGCCACCACCACCACTGAGCTGTCTTTGACTTTCTATCCTTGGATTTTTTTCTTCTTCTAGACTAGGTCCCTTCATCTGGAAAGGTTTGTATAAAGGCAAGTAGGGTTCAGAGTCCTAAATTCTGGGCTCAGCTGTCCTTGAGCACTTAGATCCCAAGCATATCCATGCTGGTGTCATCAGTTACAGCTGCCTGTTCACTCCCCCTGGTACATATATACTGTGTTATCCCAGGCTAGGTAGTCCTTAAGAGCACATGCCCCCTGAACCCCTGTTTTTTTTGTTTGTTTGTTTTTTGTTTGTTTGTTTTTTGTTTTTCGAGACAGGGTTTCTCTGTGTAGCCCTGGCAGTCCTGGAACTCACTCTGTAGACCAGGCTGGCCTCGAACTCAGAAATCCTCCTGCCTCTGCCTCCCAAGTGCTGGGATTAAAGGCGTGCACCACCACTGCCCGGCTGAACCCCTGGTTTTGACTGCAACAGCTCTTTAGATAGCTATGCAAGCCTGGACTAGTTACCTTTCAGGGCCTTGGTTCTCCTATCTTTGTAATGATAATAATAACATAGTAAAACTGACTTACGGCTACATGAGAGATGGGTGGGGGGAAGAGAAGTGCCTGGAGCAGAGAAGACACAGTATTCAAGTACTCACCAATAGGGGCTGGGAGTGTTGTTCAGTAGTATCTGTCTAGTATGTATATGACCCTGGATCTCATTCCCAGAACTAGAAAGGAAGGGAGGGAGGGAGGAAGGAAGAAAGAAAGGTAGAAAATTATATACAAATGAATAACATAGATCTTGCGATAGATAGCCGTGCTCATACACAGGTATTGAGAAAAAAAATTATGACTGTGTTTTGTGGGATTCAGAGATAACTTCTTGCTGGGAGGTCAAAAAAGAAAATAAGAACAGGAATAGAGCGTTGATAATACAGATGAGGTTTATATAGAGCTTCTCTCATGTTATGGATGGATTTATTGTTAAACATCACACCAAAAATACAAAAAACTACTTTTTGCTATTGTGTAAATGACTTCCAACATGGATGGTCCAAAACTGGCTATCCATGACTGGAGGAATGTCTCAGTGGTTAAGAGCACTGGCTGCTCTTGCAAAGGACCTAGGTTTGATTCCTGGTACCCTCTTGGTGCCTCACAATGATCTGGAATGCTAGTTCCGGGGGACCTAACACTCTCTTAATTCTGCAGGCCCTGCATGTGTGTGGTGCACAGAAATACATGCAGGTAAAACACATAAACACATGAATTAAAAAAAAAAAGAAAAATGTAACTGACTGTGATTTTATTCCTCTCCAGGGGCCATCAGTCCAACCTTTGACCTGGGGAGCATCTCCTGTATTTTGGAGGTTTCCAACAATTGCCGGACAGTGACTGTGTCTCGTAGTCTACAACCCTATCCTTTGGGTCCCGAGAGATTTTTAATTAGCCAGGTCTTGTGTTCTCAGTCCTTCTCCTCTGGGCAGAAGTACTGGGAAGTGGACACTAGGAACTGCAGCCACTGGGCTGTTGGGGTGGCTTCTTGGGGCATGAAGCGGGACCAGATGCTGGGAAGGACTATGGACTCTTGGTGTATAGAGTGGAAAGGGCCTGGCCAGTTCTCTGCTTGGGCCATGATGAAGAAAACAGACTTGCACTTGGGGCTCCCTGAGGTTGTGGGCGTATGGCTGGACCTTGAGCTGGGGAAGCTTGCCTTCTACTCAGTGGCTGATCAGGAGAAGCTCCTGTATGAGTGTGAGGTCTCCAGCTCCTCTCCTCTGCATCCCGCCTTCTGGCTGTATGGCTTAAGTCCTGGAAACTACCTGGAAATAAAACAACTAAACACATGATGCTTCCCCGGGGTTAGGACAGTAGCTTCTTAGCCTCTTTGCTTAAGGGCAACTGGAAAATTCCACTTAGGAAGACTGGATATAGTAGTACATTCCTATAACTCCAGCACTTGGGAAGTGGAGGCAGGAGGATCACTGAAAGTTTGAGACCAGCATGGTCAATAAAGAGAGTTCAAGGCCAGCTTGGACTACATGATACGACTGCCCAATTTTAAAGTTATTCTTTTTTGGGGTGGGACAAGAACTCAAACAGGTTTGAGTTCTTTAAACCTTGGGCATTTCAGAGAAAGACCTGGGCTAGAGTGTCTCCTTGTAGTGACCTCTGAGGCCTCAGAATAGCCTGCTTAATAAGGACTTTGGACCATTCTCTATGACCTCATCTGGGACTGTTAGTTCAATCAGCCTGTGGCCAACGAGTCACACCTACATAACTGATCCCCCCCCGCCCCCCCCCCCCCCAGTTAAAAGCCTAACCCAACAGCATAGCTGGGTGAACATCTCTAGCTAGCATATGCTATGTATGTCCTCACATACCTCTGTTGGAAGGGTGGAGTGCTGTCTTATGCTTGGTAAGAAGTGTTCCTGGACCCTATCTCGTGTGCCTTTTTCTACTGTTCATTTTATTCCGTGGCCTTTCAGTGTAATAAACTGAAATCATGACTGTCACAACTGTGCTGAGGTCAGTGCGTCCTTGTAGTGACCTTTGAAGCATATCGTGACCTTAAGGATCCACAACCAGAAGGGATATATGTCACTTAGCAACTGTCGTGTAATCACAGTTCCAGGAGGGCTGGAGAGATATCTCCAACGTTGAAAGCACTGGCTGCTCTTCCGGAGGTCCTGAGTTCAATTCCCAGGAACCACATGGTGGCTCAGAACCAATTATAATGAGATCTGGTGCCCTCTTCTGGCCTCCAGGCAGAACACTGTATACATAACAAATAAATACATCTTTTTTTAAAAAAAAGTTATTGCTTTAAAATCATACACAGCTCTGGGCTGGAGAGATGGCTCAGTGGTTAAGAGCACTGACTGTTTTTCCAGAGGTCCTGAGTTCAATTCCCAGCCTCCACACGGAGGCTCACAACCCTCTGTAATGGGATCCAATGTCTTTGTCTGGTGTGTTTGAAGAGAGTGTCAGTGTACTCACATACAATAAATAAATAAATGAGTAGTTAAAAAAAAAAAAGCCGGGCAGTGGTGGCACACGCCTTTAATCCCAGCACTTGGGAGGCAGAGGCAGGTGGATTTCTGAGTTTGAGAGTTCGAGGCTAGCCTGGTCTACAGAGTGAGTTCCAGGACAGCCAGGGCTACACAGAGAAACCCTGTCTCAAAAAAACCAAAAAAAATAAAATAAATAAAATAAAATAAAATAAAATAAAATAAAATAAAATAAAATAAAATAAAATAAAATCATACACAGGCTGGGGTGTAACTTAGTGGTAGAGCCTTTATGTTGCATGCACAAAGCCCTAGGTTCTACTTTCTGCCTTTCCTGTTAGCAGAACCCTGACCTGAACTTAATGACAGCTATTACCCAGTACCATCACCTTGATTTTTTATTTTTTTATTTTTTTATTTTTATTTTTTATTTTTTTGAGGCAGAGTCTCTGTGCAGCCGTTGCTGGAACTTGCTATTTAGTTCAGGCTGAGTTCTCAGAGATTCATATGGTTCTCCTTCAAGAGTGCTGAGATTAAAGACGTGTACCCAAGGCATATCCTCTGATATGAGACAAATTGACAGGTTGCGAGCCAGGGAGTCTCCTTCTATGGGGATGGAACCTAACTGGCTGCATCTTGGTATACAAATTTTTTTTTAAAGATTTATTTATTTATTTTATGTAAGTACACTGTCACTATTTTAGACATACCAGAAGAGGGCATCTGAACCTATTACAGATGGTTGTGAGGCACCATGTGGTTGCTGGGAATTGAACTCAGGACCTCTGGATGAGCAGTCAGTGCTCTTAATCACTGAGCCATCTCTCCAGCCCCTGGGGTGTACAAATCTTTAAAAAAAAAAAAAGGGTTTTTTTTTGTTCTCAACAAGCCTAAACTTCAATTATATTAGAGTTACAAAATTTCCCTTTTTATGGTTTCTAACAAGTCTGGTTAGTATGTTACTTATCTTTAAGTTATAGTCCAGGCAGTGTTGTAAAACTTAGTAGTTCCTAAGTAAGTTTATGGGTAAATCCTTAATAACATCAACTTGTTACTCCCAGCTTATCAATTGATACTCTCAGTATCAAGTGTGTGTTCGCATGTGTGTGTGTCTTTCTATTTCATTCTGCTCTCAATATTTACTATCAGGTTCTGTTAAAAATCTCCATAGTAAACCAACTATAAATCAAATATACTTAGAAAACAGCCAGGGATGGTGACCGTTCATGGCCAGCCTGCTCTATAGAACTAGTTCCAGAACAGTTAGGGCTACACCGAGAAACCCTGTCTCAAAAAACAGTAACAACAAAAACATTTAGAATAAATTATATCCATAATGACCATATATAATTTTTTGTCATTATTTCCTAAATGCTATCACCTGAAGAAATTACGTATCTTAAGGTTTATAGATGAATGCAAGAAGATGTAATTCAGTTATGTGCAAACATCATGAATTTCATATGAAGAACTTAAGAATCCTCCAATTTTAGAATGTGAGAAAAGTCTCAAAACCAACTGTATCTATATTGAATGACAGTTAAGCATTTCTTTTTCACTACTATCTTGGCATGCATTTAATTCTAATGATTTCTTTTCTGGAGTAAGCAAAAATTATCAATTAACTCTCTATGGAACTTTTTTGTTTTTGTTTTTTTTTTGATTTTCGAGACAGGGTTTCTCTGTGTAGCCCTGGCTGTCCTGGAACACACTCTGTAGACCAGGCTAGCCTCGAACACAGAAATCTGCCTGCCTCTGCCTCCCAAGTGCCGGGATTAAAGGCGTGTGCCACCACCACCCGGCTCATTTGCCTTTTAGAGTTTATGGTGTTGTGGGCAGGCTAATCACTTTGCCCTTGGAAAGATAATGAGAGTTTAAAATGTGCTGTTGGGTGTGACGGGGGAGCACACACTCTATGTCAAGCAATGTGATGAATCCTTTGCCAGCATTGTTCCCTTCTCAGGAGACCCCATGAGATAGCTCTGTTGTGTAGGTGAAGTTTATGCATCTCAGAGTTGCTGTGCTCCTTGGCTAGTGCTGAACAGCTGGAAGGTATTGGAGAAGAAATGCAGAATTCAGAGTCTGTGTCTTTAACTGCCTCATAGAAAATTCAGGCCGTTTGGGGAGGAGGTGGTCAGATAGGTTTCTCAATATTAATTATTTCCTAATCAAGAGCGCTTGTTTTCCACTGGACTTGAAGACCTAAAAAAAGACTCAAAAAAAAAAAAAAAAACTAGATACGTCCCAATCAATAGATGAGGTTTTGTTTGTAAAGTTTCTCTCAACGTAGTTATAAACAAGTCCCTTTTAATAAGTAAATGTGGTGAGTGATACACCTTCAAGCCAAATCAAGCAAACAGAGACTTTGTCCTCTGGAGGCTGACCCTTGGGACATAAAACCACGGCTCTCATCTTAAAGGGAGTAAGAGTTAGTTTATTCGGGAGCCATTTTGAGTGATTCTGACCCAGGAACACAGATTTAAGTTACCCCAAATTCCATGTTCCAGTGTGATATCTTTAGGGGAAATTCTGGGTGACTTCTGGTGGACATTTGTTAACATGATGAGAAGGACACAGGGCTCAAGGCTAGCCATGGGGCCACATCAGTTCAGGGAGCGGGGAAACTCCAGCAGGTCAGACTCCCTTCCAAATCGTTTTCTCCCTAGATCTGCCTAGCAGATTTTTTCCCTTGATAAAAATGTCAAAGCTTTTAGCCAGCTCACATCTACACGCCCTCTCCTGTGGGAGCCCTGCAGAATTAGAATTAATGCTGCTCTCAACTGCAGTGGTACAGAGAGCTCCTCAGGTCATGATCCTCTACAGAGTGGTGTTTGAGGTGGCAGTTGCCTAAAGCCTTGCTCTTCTTCAAAAGTTCTTTGTGATTAATGATCTGGTATTTGTGTAACTTTTTAAAAAAAGAAAAGAAAAGAAAAGAAAAGTTTTGAGGCTTAGAAAATGGCTTAGTGGGTAAAGGACTTGCTCCATAGGAATAAAGACCTGAGTTCAGATTCCCAGCACCCACATAATAAGTGCCGTGTCACTCAGCACAGGGTGTGTGGGAGGGGGGCCTGGGGACTGGAAGGGTGTGGAGACAGGCAGTTCCAGAGTAGCTTGCTGGCCAGGTGGTCTAGCCATATCAGTAATTTCTAGCTTTAGTGAGAGACCCTCTCTCAAGCAAAAAACCAAGGTGGACAGTGACAGAGGAAGGCTTCTGACTGTGGCTTCTGACTTTCAATAGCATGAGAAGGGGCATTCGTATTTGCATTAAACACATGCACATGCACCACACACTAAATAAACACAGTTTTTGGGTTTTGTTTTTCAAGAGAAGGATTCTCTGTATAGCCCTGGCTGTCCTGGAACTTGCTCTGTAGACCATGCTGGCCTTGACCTCACAGAGATCTGCCAGCCCCTGCCTGTAGGGTACTGGGGTTAACTGCATGGGATACATGCCCAGCCAAAATTCTTTATAATACATTATTCAGATACAAAGCACAGTCTCTGACTTATTGTGATTTGACTTAATTTTATTTATTTATTTATTTATTTATTTATTTACTTATTGCTGACCTGTTTGAGTCAAGGTCTCTTCATGTAGCCTTGGCTGGCATGGAACTCTCTCTTTTTTTTTTTTTGGCTTTTGGTTTTTCGAGACAGGGTTTCTCTGTGTAGCCTTGGCTGTCCTGGAACTCACTCTGTAGACCAGGCTGGCCTCAAACTCAGAAATCCACCTGCCTCTGCCTCCCAAGTGCTGGGATTAAAGGTGTGCGCCACCACCGCCCGGCAAATCTTGCATTTTTGATGCCTTTCTGGGTTAGTACTGAGCAGGACTGCAGCAGCAAGTCTCTCTCAGCTCCGTGATCAGGAAGATAAACCACTGTGTTGCTTAAATGTGGTGCTTGGAAGGTTATATGTATTAGATTTCTGTTTCTAGTGGGTTTATATGGAGATGATTGCATCAGAACATAGTGGAGCATTTGATTATTACTTCATGAGGTCGCTCCAAACAATTCTGCAAGGAAGAGTCTGACATCTTCATTTGGTAGAGGGGAAGCAGGCAGACAGAGGGGCCATGGGTCCTCTAGAGTCCTGCGATCTTCTTTGCAACTACCCTCCTAGGGACATCTCCCTGTGAGTAAGAGGTGTGCCTTCCCATCTCATCCCCTTGTATCACAGAGTTGGGTTTTGTTGTTTGTTTGAAATAGAGTCTCACTGAATAACTCAGGTTGGCTTCCAATTCATGGTCCTGCTTTCAACCTCTTGACTACTGGAATGGTTTATATCGCCAAACCTGCCTTCCCAGACACTTTTTAGAAAGGGTTTCCTGCCGGGCAATGGTGGCGCATGTCTTTAATCCCAGCACTTAGGAGGTAGAGGCAGGCAGATTTCTGAGTTCGAGGCCAGACAGGGCTACACAGAGAAACCCTGTCTCGACCCCCCCAAAACAACAACAAACAAACAAACAAACAAACAAAAAACACAAAAAAAATATTTAAAAAAAGGAAAGGATATCTGTCTGTCTGTCTGTCTGTCTTATGGTTTTAGTGCTGTGAAGAGACACTGTGACCAAGGCAACTCTTATAAGGGACAACATGTAATTGGGGCTGGCTTACAGTTTCAAAGGTTCAGTCCATTATCATCATGGCTGGAAGCATGGCATGTGTGTCTGTCTGTCTGTCTGTCTGACAACTAAGATCAGGATGTGAACATAGGGCGTTTGCCTTCAAGCTTGTGAAGAACTTTTCATGAACTTTTCTGATCATAATATTGTTTGAGATCAATAGAGCACATCCTGGTCTTGCTACAATTGCTGAACATGGCAAAATTGTATGTTTTCTTTGCAAACCTGGAAAGAAGGAATCCCAATCACTGCCATGCCACAGAAGAAGGAATGTGCTCAGGGAAGTAAAAGACCTTATTCAGGATCACATTGCTATTGGGTGATAGAATCTGGATTGAAACCCAGGAAATTGCTCAGCATCTCTGAACTGCTGCAGGCCACATGACTTCTAGAAGAAACAGAGATTATATAAGCATTTGAATCCATACACACACACACACACACACACACACACACACACACATATATATATATGTAATTTTTGGTGTGTGTGCCGTTTTGAGACAAAGTCTCTTATAGTCCCACTGGCATGAAGTTACAGTTACTCTGTGTGGATGAGGATAAGCTGCTTTGATGGCTTAGTCTTCCTGCCTCCACCAGTTTCAGGTTTGAAATACTGTGTCTGCTTAGGTCTCACTCTATAGCCCAGGCTGGCCTCAAATCCTGGCAGTCCTTCTATTTCAGCCTCCCAGATGCCGGGATAACAGACAAGAGCTATCATGCTCTACTTTTTTTTTTTTCTAAAGCAATTTATTGGGCTGTGCTTTCTGTTCAAGCCTGAAGACCTGAGTTTGACCCCTAGATCCGAAGTGCCTCTGAATGCTGGAACTAAAGGTTTGTGCCATAATGCCCAGCCAAGTACCAACTCTTAAGGACTGTCCTCTGACCTCCACATACTCACCATGGAAGATACTCAAACACGCGTGTCATACACAAATATACAGAATAATACATTTTGAAAAAACAAACAGCCGGGCAGTGGTGGCACACACCTTTAATCCCAGCACTTGGGAGGCAGAGGCAGGCAGATTTCTGTGTTCGAGGCTAGCCTGGTCTACAGAGTGTGTTCCAGGACAGCCAGGGCTACACAGAGAAACCCTGTCTCAAAAAACCAAAAACCGCCGGGCAGTGGTGGCACATGCCTTTAATCCCAGCACTTGGGAGGCAGAGGCAGGCAGATTTTTGAGTTCGAGGCCAGCCTGGTC
Source organism: Grammomys surdaster (assembly GCF_004785775.1). NCBI lineage: Eukaryota > Metazoa > Chordata > Mammalia > Rodentia > Muridae > Grammomys > Grammomys surdaster. Next base: position 2,702,190 of record NW_021621078.1, on the reverse strand, counting down.
TACAGAGTGAGTTCTAGGATAGCCAGGGCTATACAGAGAAATCCTGTCTCGAAAAACCAAAAACCAAAAACCAACCAAACAAGCAAACAAACAAACAAACCAAACAGATGTTGGTCTCTGGGGAATGTCCACACCCTGGGAGCTAGTCAGTCATCTTGTTCAATAAAGCATTTTTGAGAGGTAAGTGCAACACTGTGAACACAGCTGAAAACCAGGTAGTCAGGTCACTTGCCGTGATGGATCTTATCGTTTAGTGACAAAATATCTCCTCCGATCTCCGATTCACGACCAAGCTCCTTCTGCATGACCCTGGACAAGCAACTCTACTGTTCTTGTTCTGTAAAACAAGTGGGATCTGACTTAGGAATCTGCCACTTTACATCCTCAGGCAGTGTCCAGAGTGTCACAGGCGAAATCTCCCGGGTTTTGCACTACCGCCAGCCAGCCTGCAGGGGCGCTGTTCCACACGAGAGCGTTGACGTTCCGAAAGCGCGTGTCCCTCGCCGCACGCCGTCGTCCTCGCCGCCACCGCCCGCGTCCGCGGAGCCGGAGGAGGCGGAGCTGGCTTGCCCCGGCTCCGAAGCGGAGCGGTAGCGGAGGAGTCGGTGCGGCACGTCCCGGCGGCCGAGATTTGGGCGCAGAGGCCTGAGAGGCTGGCAGGGAGCGGCGGTAACGCGGGGAGAGCGGCGCCACAGGCTGGGCGCTCCCGGCGTGAGGCGTGCGCTCCATGCGTGCGGGCCGAGTGCGGCCCCTGCGAGCCTCCGACATGAAGAAAGACGTGCGGATCCTGCTGGTGGGAGAACGTGAGTCCGCGCCCTGCCCGGCCTCGCAGCCCGGGTGCCCCCTCCAAGCCTGCCAGCCTCCGCTTTTCCCTGCCTGTCTCTCTGCTCCTCTTAGGCCTTGTCCCCTTCAGTCCCTAACGCCCGACTCTCTCGCTGCGAAAGCTGTCGCTGTCGCCTTCGCCTCCTAGAGTCCTTTCCTCTTGGGCCTCAGCGCTTCTTGGGCCACCTCCTGTCGGACCCCCTGGTTGCCTGTCAGTCACTCATTGCCAGGCAGATGTTGGAACAGGCAGACTGAGCACTTGGGACTGCGGGAACCGGCTGGCGGGGACACTAGGGGGAGGAGGAGTGCAGAAGAAGTGACTTGTGAGCAAGGTCAGGTTTCTGGAATTTTTTTTTTTCACTTGCTGCCTTCACTGCTACTGTGCATGGGCATTAAGAGAGCGTTGGTTGCTTGAGTAGTTCAGTAGTAGAACTCTAGCATGCATAAAGATCTGGATTCATTCTCCAGAACCAGGAAGAAAAAAAGTTTAAGATAGCGGGTTTTTTAAAAATTAGATTTTTTTTTTTTGCCGTACTTGTGTTTAGTGTCAAGTTAATAATATGAGTATTCAGTGAGTAATACTTAACTAGGGAGGGACCTTCTGGTGAAGCAGTTGTTACCCTAAAAGTCTTAATTTTCGCTCCTTGTTAGCCATTCCATAATTCTGTAGTAGTTATCTTAATAGTGCTCCCACTACTTCTTAGAGATCGATTTTATTTTTTTTCCGGGTAAAGAAAACAAAACAACAAAAATAACACTTTTGCTGGCTGATGGGACTACAGTAGAGCAGGGATTTCTGATCTTACTGCAAGTTACATGACTCAATCATGGGGACTAAATTAAAAAGAGAGGTTCATTAGTTTATGTTTTGCCATTGCTGATTTCAAGCACTTTATTGTAAACCACATCACATTTTTGAGTAGCCTCTATAGGTCACTGTGATACAATCCTAAGGAGGAAAGTGCACATATTAAGAAAAAAACCTTATTTTTTAGTGGGTGGTGGTGGTGGAGGTTGGGGTAGGGTGTGCTCTCAGAGCCCAGACTGAGAATCAGAGCCCTTGGAGCTAGAGTTACAGGTGGTTTGAGCCACCGGACTTGGGTCCTGAGAACCGAACTTGGGTCCTCTGCTTTTAACCACTCCAGCCTCAAGTCTGCTGGCCTCAAAAAGGGGCGAGGGTGAGGGAAAAACGACTACTATGGACTGTTTATCCATGCAGCTGTAGCAGTTTTGGGGAGAACTCTTTAGTCAGAATTTGGAACTTGCTTTGCAAAGCATAGTTTGCTTTTTTATTTTCAGTTATGAATTTTAGGTCTTATTTATAATGATATCTTACTCTGTTTTACATCAGGTTCTCTGACAGTAAAGGAAGACATTATTTAAGGCAGGGTTGGTGCTGATACATTTGGAGCAAAATTAGGAAAGTGAGCAGGTGACCCCTTAATTGTGTTTTCTAAAAGTCTGATACTTTTTAAAATTCAATTTGTTAAAGGTACATATTTGGGTTTGGTGTTCAATATAAGAATCGATGATAGAGCATTAGTGTATAGACTGTCTGAGTAGAAATGCTATACAAATATTAAATTCAGTGTCGCCCTTAGGAAGGACATTTACATTCAACTTTAACAGTATTATTTAGGAATATGCAGAAGTTTAAAATTTGTTAGAAAAAGTGTGTCATATAGTACTGAGGATCGGTACAGCTCTGTGTGGGTTTTCTGACCACAGGGAACAAATTATAAGAGAGAGCCTTAGCTTTTGAAGGAGACCCTGCTTTTTCCTAAGACGGCGGTGCTGACCATGCAGGTGGCACACATCTGTAAGCCGTTTCTCAGGAGTCTGAGGCAGGAGGATGGTTAATCAAAAAATTTCAAGGACTAGGGCATGTAGCTTAGTGGTTGGGTACTTACCTTACACGTGAGGACTTAGGGTTAAATCTAAAGTATAGCGTGAGTGGAGGAAGGTTGGCACCAACGCTTTAGGGCATCTACTATTAAGAAAGCAAACTATAGCCAGGTGGTGGTGGTACACGGCTCTATCCCAGGACTTGGGAGGCAGAGGCAGGTGGATCTCTATAAGTTCAAGGCCAGCCTGGTCTACAGAGTAAGTTCCAGGACAGTCAGCTTGGTTACACAGAGAAGCCCTGTCTTGAAAAAGCCCAACCAAACAACTAAACAAACCGTATCACATGTATATGTTTTCCCTCCCCTTCTTTCTTGTTCCCCTCTCTTATCTTTTTTTTTCATTTAAGGTAAAATACTAAGTTTGCTAGGCTGCCTGTGAGGTGGTTATATAGTGACCTTGAATTTTTGATCCTCCAGCTGTACCTCTTAAGAGCTGGGATTACCAGTTTGTCTCACCCTGCTTAGTTTATGTGATGCTTTGTATCAAAGTTTAGTGCTTTCTAAGTAGCAAGCACTCTACCAAGTGAGTTCCTCAGCCCTTGTATGCATATGCTCTCAAGTTTTGAAATGTTAGAAGTATAGTTATACTTAATTGAAGTATAGGACTTCAGTTATTTTATTAATGGCTAGTATTTGGTAGATAAATCCTCCCTTCCTTTGGTTTTTCAAAAATGGTTTCTCTGTGTAGCCCTGGCTATCCTGTTGGTATCCTGGAACTCATTCTGTAGACCAGGCTGGCCTTGAACCTCAGATATGCCTGCCTGTCTCCCAAGTGCTGGGACTAAAGGAGTGCACTACCACCCAGCCTAAGCTTTACTTTTTAAATTTATTTCTTACATTTGTTTATTTGTGTGTGTGTGTGTGTGTGTGTGTGTGTGTGTGTGTGTGTGTGTGTAGATCTGAGGATAGCTTGTGGGAGTTTGTTCTTTCTGACCATGTGGGTTCTGGGGATTGAACTTTGGAAGTCAGGCTTTGAAAGTGCCTTCACCTACTGAGCAGTCTCACAGACCTTACATTTTGAGAGTTAATAGAAATACTTGTCAGACTTTAGCCTAGCTGTAGCATTTTAAATCCTAGATTTAGGGCATACACTTGTAATCCTAGCACTCGGGGGAGGAGATCACCACAGGTTCAAGGCCATTATGGCTTATCTAGTGAATTCTGAGCAAATTTAGGCTACATAGTGAGATACTATCTTAAAACACACACACAAAGATTTTAAAATTAAATGATTAAATGGTATGTAAGTGTGTGTCAGAGACTATTTTAAAATAGATTTGACACATTTATTATTTATTTCTCTGGTATTGGACAAAAGTGGTTGTGTTTGAGTTTTGTTTTTTTTTTTTTAAGAATTAATTATTTGTCTTATGAATAGAGTACACTGTAGCTGTCTTCAGACACACCAGAAGAGGGCATCGGATCCCATTATAGACGGTTGTGAGCCATCATGTGGTTGCTGGGAATTGAACTCAGGACCTTGGGAAGAGCACCAGTGCTCTTAACCACTGAGCTATCCAGCTTGTGATTTGAGTTTTTAATATGCTTATTTAAACATCTAGTTTTCAGTTGCTTTAAGATGGTTGGAGGTGGGGGAGGCAAAGAAAAAGGAGCATCCATCCATTCTGGTATGATGGATTTCAAATCTGTTCTTCTGTGTCACTCTGTTACTTTGTATTCCTGCCAGTGTCCTCCCTGAGCCAGGCAGGGCTACTTCAACACTGGCTCTGAAGTGGTGAATGGTTTCCTCTTCCTGTTAGCTCAGTCATCTTGCTGTACCACTGTGGTGAAAGGATATTTTCTTAGCCCATTCTCATCCATCTGGGCATCATTGCTACTAACTGCTTTCTGCTTTGTGCAAAGGTGAAGGAACTTAAGCTGTTTATAAAATCTTAAAGACATTTTGTTTACAGAGAATGACAAGGTATTTTAAACATCATTTATGCCATAGCTTAATTATTTATCAAATACCATTCAAATCAGATCAAAAATGAATTACTATTATCACAAAACATATTCTTATTTTTTTTTCCTTTAGGTATGCATACCACAGATGATTGTGAGCCACCATGTGGGTACTGAGAATCAAACCCAGGCCCTCTGCAAGAGTAAAAAGCACCCTTAACTGCTGAGCCTTCTTTCCAGCACACAAAACATATTCTTAAAAGTCTATTCACATGAAACCTAGTCTTCAGGTCATAATTTTTCTTGTTCAGATTTGACACTTTTTTCTTTTCTTTTTCTTTTTTTTTCTATTTTTTTTGAGACAGGGTTTCTCTGTGTAGTCCTGGTTGTCCTGGAACTCACTCTGTAAACCAGGCTGGCCTCAAACTCAGAAATCCACCTGCCTCTGCCTCCCAAGTGCTGGGATTAAAGGCGTGCACCACTACTGCCCAGTGATTTGACACTTTTTATCTAAGCTCTTGGGAGGCAGAGGCAGGTGGATCTCTGAGTTTGAGGCCAACTCCGTCTACTTAGCAACTTCCAGGACAGCCAGGGCTACATAATAGACTGTTTTTCAAAAAACAAAAACAAACAATCAAGCTTCCTTTTATTTAGGTTTGTTGTACTATGCTTAACAAGACACTCTTGTTAACCATAGAATTAGCAATACTTTATTAACCAACTATTTAAATAACATAGTTAACATTAATACATTAATGGTTACTTTGTTTTCTGTTTTTCGTTTTTTTCAAGACAGGCTTTCTTTGTGTAGCCTTGGCTGTCCTAGAACTCATTCTGTAGACTAGGCTAGCCTTGAACTCAAAGAGATCTGTCTCCCTCTGCCTCCCAAGTGCTGGGATTAAAGGTATGTGCCACCACTGCTTTGCAATACTTTCAATTTTAATGAGGTCCTGTTTTTTTTTTTTTCTTCTTAAATTGAGAAATACTTCTCTTAAAGTCCTTAACATGGATGTGTTATTTCAACTTCTGCCAAAGGTTCAAAGTCAAGTTAGTTATGGCCTAAACTTCTGCATTGGTCCCTTAACTATGTTATCTACTTTTTTCCATTATCCATGAAGCAAGCAGAGTTCTCTCGCTCTCTCTCTCTCTCTGTCTCTCTCTGTCTCTCTCTGTCTCTCTCTCTCTGTGTATGTGTGTGTGTGTGTGTGTGTGTGTGTTCAAGACATTGTTTTTCTGGGTAGCCCTGGCTGTCCTGGTACTCACTCTGTCTCACTCTATAGACCAGGCTGGCTTTGAATTCACAGAGATTAGCCTGCCACTACCTCCTGAGTGCTGGATTAAAGGTGTGAGCTACCATGGCTGGCCTAGGCAGAGTCATCTTTAAAGATATCTCATATGCACTTGCTTAGCTTAATTAAAGCCCTGAATTTGTTCCATACTTCTCAGTCCCAGATCCTGCAGCACCCTTAAAAGGTTCTCTAGGGAGTTATACTTCCACTCAGAAGAAGGTCCAACAAGATCCTTCCCAGTGTGGCCTTTGTGCCACTCATACTGTTTTTTTCATTGATCTCTCTACAAGAAGTCCCCGGCCTAGGCATTAATTAACCCCACTACTGCATGAGTGTCTGTTTCCAGCTTTGGCTAGAAGACAGGGGATTTGTCTTGTTCCTTTTTATATCTTGCACAAGATTGGCACTGGAATATTTACTGAAAGAATGAATGAGCCAGGCGGTGGTGGCGCACGCCTTTAATCCCAGCACTTGGGAGGCAGAGGCAGGTGGATTTCTGAGTTGAGAGTTCGAGGCTAGCCTGGTCTATAGAGTGAGTTCCAGGACAGCCAGGACTACACAGAGAAACCCTGTCTCTAAAAACCAAAAAAAAAAAAGAAAGAATGAGTTTAAGATAATTCAGTTCTTTTAGACAGTCACTGGTAGTTCATGCCTTATCTACATAGCAAGTTCCAGGCCACCCTTGTAAGACCTTGTCTCAAAAAACAAACAGAAAATGATTATCCCCCTCTTTGTTCTTTTGAGATAATATCTTACCATTTCCCATATGGGTCTGAGATTTGTTAGGAAATTCAGGTTGTCCTCAAACTTACAGACCTCCCTAATACAGGGATTGCAGGCATGAACTGCCAACAGGCTTAGCCTCCTCATCTTGTCTTCAATCCAATGGAGATGGTTTTGTCAGGATCTGAAGGGAGAGCATTTATCCATTCTCTGGTCCTTATCCCTTGTATGCCTTGTGTGGTCTGGGAGAATCCTGTGTTCTGGCTGTAAATTAGACAAGGGAGTTCCTCTGGCATTACCATGTCTATTTCATGTCTTGGCTGTTTTTTCCTAGAATTCAGTGTCTCAGATCACTAGAGGCTTTAGAAAACAGACGAGGCTGAAGAGTGGTTCTTCAAGTATAAACTGGCATAAATCTAAGATACTTTGAGTATAACCAGCGTTTACTGTAGAAAACTTCGTAAGATCACTTTAAAGCATGTTGCTTTCCATTTAAGAAAATATTAAGCTGGGAATGGTGGCGCACTCCTTTAATCCCAGCACTTGGGAGGCAGAGACAGGTGGATTTCTGAGTTCGAGGCCAGCCTGGTCTACAGAGTGAGTTCCAGGACAACCAGGGCTACACAGAGAAACTCTGTGTCAGAAAAACAAAAAAAGTAAAAAAAAAAAAAAAAAAAAAAACCAACAACAAAAAAACCCAAACCCAACGGCTCCAGTCATTAATAGTGTCTATAACCACTAGCTAGGACAGCGGTTCTCAACCGTCCTGATGCTGTGGTCCTTTGATACAGTTCCTCAGGTTGTGGTGACTGCCAGCTATAAAATTATTTTTATTGCTATTTCATAACTATAATTTTGCTTCTGTTATGAATCATGAGTATCCGATATGCAGGATATCTGATATGTGACCCTGGGTCATGACCCACGTGTTGAGAACCACTGACCTAGTAGGACACCCTGTCCTGTGGCTAAGGATATAGTCTATACAGTCTGGTGAGTGATCTACAATTGCCATAAATTGGGTTGTGAATGAGAGAGTTAGGCATATAGCAAGCCAAAGTAAAGAATAAATAGCAAGTGATAGATACATTGATAGTTGATAGTAAAACATCCTTACATTGGATGCTTAAAGCATCTAGTAGAAATTGACTGGGCTGCTTGGAGATGCCTGAGTGGTTAAGAGTAATTGCTCTTCTAGTGGACCTGGGTTCAATTCCGTGCACTGACATGGTGGCTCACAACCATCTGGAACTCAAGTTCCAGATGATCTAATGCCTTCTGACCCTTGAGGGCACAAAGCACACACATGGTATACAAACATATATGCAAACAAAATACCCCTACACATAAAATAAAAATAAATAAATCTAAGGAAAAAAAAATCTGACTGGAGAAGCTCCAGTTGGCTGAAGTTGAGGTTAGAAGGAGTCCCGGGGAGAGCAGTGTCCCTTGGGGTGAGGTTTCCAAGTAAAATAACAAATAACAGTAGAAAGGTAAATCAGTTCAGGGGCTTACAAATGTCTAGAAGAAATCACCTGGAGAAGGTCCTTTCAGGCAGCTAGCTGTAGTTCCTTATTGAGCTTTCTCTCCACAAATGACATCCAACGGCAGGCTGAACTTCTAGATTCTGTTTCCTACGGCAAGCATTTTAAATCATAGGTAAATGATAGTAACTGTTGATGGTTCACCTTTTACCTATTCTTGAGAGCACAATAATTTTACTTTGGGGTTGTTTTGTTATTATTCTTCCCTGTTGCAGAATTGAGTGGAGGGGGGGAGGTAATACATCTCCAAAATATATATATATATATATATATATATATATATATATATATATATATGTATATACCTTGGTGAACACTGTAAGACAAACATGTTTGGGTCTGAAATGGGAGTGGGAGGCAATCTTGCTTCCAGACCAGGTTCTCAATGAGCTCAAACAAGACACAGCAGCTTACCAATACAGTTTACCTTACAGGATGTTTGCACAAAGTATTTTGTATGTAGTATATATTCTGTTTCAGGAGACATTTTTTCTATGTCACAAGCACCTATGAATCAAAATCTACCCTTAAAGACTTAGGAGATGACTCAGTTGATAAAGTGCCACTAAAGCATGAGGACCTGAGCTTGGATCCCCAGCACCTACTTACAGAAGCGAGGCAAGGGCTGGAGAGGTGACTTGGTGGGCAAGAGCACTGGCTGCTCTCCCAGAGGACCTGTGTTTGGGTCTCAGCACCTATAAGGTGGCTCAAACCATCTGTAACTCCAGTTCTAGGGGATCTGATGCTCTCCTCTGGCCTCTGCTGGCACTGTACACATGTGGTACACAGACACAGGTGAAATACATATAAATAAGTTAAACAAAACAAAAAGCTGGGCTGCCTGTGGTGCAGGCACTGTCTTGGAATTCACCAATTCTGACCCTCAAACTCCAGAAATCTGCTTGCCAGCACTGGGATCACAAGTTCACACCATCCTCCTCCTCCTTAGGTTTTTTTGTTTGTTATTTTATTTTCTTTTTTTAGGTTTTTCAAGATAGGGTTTCTCTGTGTAGCCCTGGCTGTCCTGGAACTCACTCTGTAGACCAGGCTGGCCTCGAACTCAGAAATCCTCCTGCCTCTGCCTCCCAAGTGCTGGGATTAAAGGTCTACACCACCACTGCCAGGCCAGTATACACCTTTAATCCCAGCACTTGGGTGGCAGAGGCAAGTGACTGTGAGTTTGAGGCTGACCTGGTCTACATAGTGAGTTCCAGGACAGCCAGGGATATATAGAGAGCTCCTATCTGGGAAAGGGTGCAGGGAGGAGGCTTCTGTAACCCCCAAATAGTAGGAGTGGGGATGGTCAGATCCCCCACAGGTCAGTAGCTAGTCAGCCTAGTAGACCAGTGACTTCCATGTTCTGAATTATTGACTAATTGAGGAAGACACCTAATGTCAACGCTGCCCTCCACATGAGTGAGCTTGTAACTTCAGCTACAGAGCATTTGATGCCATGCTCTGGCCTCCTTGTCATCTTTACTACTGTCATTGTCCCTTTTGCAATAGACCTTACCTGTTGCAAATGTCTGGCATAGAAATGTAGTTTGATAGGAGTCTGGTACTGTTCAGGCAGCTAGAACTGCCCTTTGGACTAATGAGTTGAACGGTGAAGAAATCTGAGTTTCTTCATGTGTGTTCTCTCTCTCTCTCTTTCTCTCTCTCTCTCTCTCTCTCTCTCTCTCTCTCTCTCTCTCTCTCT